>NC_091347.1:21545402-21770402 GCF_038502225.1 Cherax quadricarinatus | reverse complement strand
GACCCTCATCCTCAGAGAAAAGATAAACTTGCTTCAGGGAAAACTCAAGGTTCTCCTGAAGCTGTTTGAAAGAATTTTCTCCTACCACCCCCAATATTTCAAGTATGTTTTATTTAAAGACAAAATACATTGCAAACATTCACAAAAATACAACAGAAAGTAAAACAACATAGGTAACTCAGAGCTACATCTCGAATACTTCGTCCAGCTCCCCTGCGGTGGGCCACGTGCCCAGAATGCTGCAGGCATTTCCTCTCTGGATCACAACACTGAGTCTCTGATAGAGGAAGCTGGTCGCTCTGTTGGCCTTGGTTTCTATGATGTGCTTTTCACCTAGCTCTTTGAGGAACTTTAGAGCACACTTGCCCCATGCTCCAAGGGTCTCCGACCCTATTGGAATGAAGTTATAGTAGAGGAAGGTCTTCATATTTTCGGATCTTCTGGGTCTCCCTGTGGCTGGCAGCTCCACCCCTTCCACTACAGAGTATGGCAGTAGGTGTCTGCCAATGCAGCACAGGTGTAGTCCCAGGCAATCTGCTTTCCATCCTTCCAGGGTAGTATAGTGGCTCCATCAGGACGCTTTTGACTTCCATCAGACCTCTGTACTTGGGGTTCCCGTTGAGCTGGGCAACGGGCTGTGGCGAGGCTTCTCTTT
The DNA here is from genome assembly GCF_038502225.1 of Cherax quadricarinatus. NCBI lineage: Eukaryota > Metazoa > Arthropoda > Malacostraca > Decapoda > Parastacidae > Cherax > Cherax quadricarinatus. The sequence goes on along the minus strand of NC_091347.1, from coordinate 21,769,747 downwards.
ATTATATCATTGACCTCCTCATGTCTGGCATACTTCCCTTCTGCTGTGTGACACACGAGACCATGAAGTCCGAATTGATCAGTTGTCGCCCTGCCGCAAATACACCTATGTTCGGTGAGGATGGGGGCGGCTAGGCGAAGAGCAACACCAATCCGAATGGCCTGTGGGTCGAGACGGGTGCCCAGGGAGGAATTGGGAACAGCTAACAGGAAATCTCCTGAGTGTGGTGCCTTCACTGCCAGGAGACGAGCTTTGTTCTTTCCTGAAGCGTTGGAGAGCATTGTGTTGGCGATTTTTTCCATGATCGGTTTGTCCCAGTGGGACTGTTTGTGCTGTTTGGGAGGAGCTGGTCTACTGGAGGAGTCTGTAAGGGTGTCCCACCGAATCGCTGCTTCAGTAAACCTGGGGTCTTGAGCTCCTACCATGTCTCTCAAGCGTTCGGGCACTATCTTCTTGACTAATGCACTGGAAGCCAAACACGAAGACAGAAAAGCAGGTAAAGCAACATGCGTTGCTTTACGCACCATAATATATATATATATATATATAATATATATCTATAATATATATATAATATATATATAATATATATCTATAATATATATATCTATAATTATATATATATATAATATATATACACACATATATATATATATATATATATATATATATATATATATATATATATATATATATATATATATATATATATATATATATATATATATATATATATAATATAATATAATATATATATATATATATATATATATATATATATATATATATATATATATATATATATATATATATATATATATATATATATATATATATAATATATATATATATATATATATATATATATATATATATATATATATATATATATATATATATATATATATATATATATATATATATACCATAAAACCATATATCAGATCATGTGTGTTTGATACGTAGCTAAATATACACAATTTAATCATGGATTATATATGTTTAACGTATTCACGAAATGTTTACTTCCATTCTCTTTCAAGGTTATCTGCAGAACAAACATTGCCACATGTATGGTATCAGTAACAATAGAATAATAGGATGATAGTTATAATGTGGGGCAGGAGACCTAGTGTCGGGAGTCAGTGTGTGTTCTGAGAGTGATGACCACCACGTTAAGGTCGGTAGTCCTGATATTTTTTTATTTCGTTAATTAGCTGTTTGTAGCTACACCTACAGAACTGTGCTCATGGTGTCCAGTCTTCAATGCCGAGAAGTTTTTTCTGCACACCTAAAATTTGTATAGTGTCTCATTCAGCTTGCATGAGGGTTTCCATAACGTTGTACATTCAAAGTTCATCTTGTAATTTACAAATTAATATACACTGGGATCTGAGTACGAGTCGCCGCGCTGTTTCCAAGGAAAGTAGCTAAATAAATTAATAATAAACCCATATTGGAACATTAAGAACTTGCCTTCAGCTGACAGTGAAATCATGGAGGGAGTGAGACAGACTAGATTTCGTTCGGATTTTTAACCCCGGAGGGTTAGCCACCCAGGATAACCCAAGAAAGTCAGTGCGTCATCCAGGACTGTCTAACTTATTTCCATTGGGGTCCTTTAATCTTGTCCCCCAGGATGCGACCCACACCAGTCGACTAACACCCAGGTACCTATTTGCTGCTAGGTGAACAGGACAACAGGTGTAAGGAAACGTGTCGAAATGTTTCCACCCGCCGGGAATCGAACCCGGGCCCTCCGTGTGTGGAGCGGGAGCTTTAGCCACCAGGCCACCAGATAATATCATCTTTATTTCTACATGTACATACAAGGTATACAGGCCTAGCTGACATATTACTATATGGAAAGACCTGTGGAAAATTGCATTTACTTGGATGTATCATTATATACATAACAGTAAATGAACATAGATAATTATTATTTATCAGTTAGACAAGTAGGAATTTGGGACACCTAGGTCGCAAAAAATGTCCCCCTTCGATACCTACCATTGTCATATCCACAAGTTGCTCTGGACCTATTAATTAAATGAATTATACATCTCCAGGAATACTGGTAAATATATAAATTAAAAAAAGGACTATATATACACACATTTATATAACAGAAGGAAAATATCTTAATATCACTCACCAATTTGACTGGAGATTAATGTGTATCATACTCATAAAACCTCACTATCTATGAAAATAACACTGGCCAGAGTTATAACATAACAGACTTATCTGAGGTTCCTGGAGCTGTCTTGTCCAGTCGCCTGATATCTCAAGTTATGCAGGAATGCACATCCAACAACTTCGCCTCCTATTTGAGAGGTGTCAACCCAATTTTAACCTCTAGAGCACGAAAATTCCTTCCCATTACACTAACGTTGTATCCAATTCAAATTAACAATGGCGACTGTCCCTTCTCCCCAGGCTCAGTTTCCATTTTCTATGACATAAATGTTATTAAATACAGTATGGCCATCTATATACATATAAATACTGAATTTCTGGAAAATATATACAGTATTTTCCACAAGACCCTTGTCATGCCTGGAGTATACTGGGAGAGGGTTTCGGGGGTCAGCGCCCCCCGGCCCGGTCTGTGACCAGGTCTCATGATGGATCAGATACTGATCAACCAGGCTGTTGCTGTTGGCCGCACGCAACCCGACGTGCAGAGTACTGCAGAGCATTTCGGGCATATTAAATCAGTTTTGTTCCAGGATGCGACCCACACCAGTTGACTAACACCCAGGTATCTAATTTACTGCTAGGTGAACATGGACAGTAGGTGTCTTAAGGAAACACGTCCTAATATTTCCACCAGTGCTGGGGATCGACCCCCTGGACCTCTCTCCTGTTGACAATAGGAAAATTGTGTGTTCTAGAGAGAAAGAGAAAGAGAGAGAGAGTGAGAGAGAGAGAGAGAGAGAGAGAGAGAGAGAGAGAGAGAGAGAGAGAGAGAGAGGGAGAGAAACTAACACGTTCACAACAGGAAAATTGTTTGAGAAATATTTAAACGAGTTGCCAATGCATGGCTTTCCACTTGAAGACTCCCCAGTATATATAGCAGGACCTATACGGCGCCACCAACACCACCAAATTAAGAGACCAAGAAGGTTATAGCATACACACGAGCAACAGAGTAATAAATGATAAGGCAGATATATACGTATGTATGTTAGTATAATTCAGTAGAGGCAGCAGTACGGTGCCTCAATCCTCACAAAGGATGTGGCTGCTGCCTTACTTATCCTCTACACAGCTAGAAGCACTGTACGTTACCATTTGTTGCATATTTATTGATACAGACTCTACCTGGACTTATAAAACGTATTTAGAATTAGTCTTGAAGTGTTGTCATATTAGAAATACGTTTTGTTAGCGTGATATAAGTGGCCTGGTGGCTAAAGCTCCCGCTTCACACACGGAGGGCCCGGGTTCGATTCCCGGCGGGTGGAAACATTTCGACACGTTTCTTTACACCTGCTGTTGTCCTGTTTACCTAGCAGCAAATAGGTACCTGGGTGTTAGTCGACTGGTGTGGGTCGCATCCTGGAGGACCCCAATGGAAGTAAGTTAGACAGTCCTCGATAACGCACTGACTTTCTTGGGTTAACCTGGGTGGCTAACCCTCCGGGGTTAAAAATCCGAACAAAATCTTATCTTATGATGGTTCCTTGCATGCATCCTGTGGGCAGGAGTCTACTGGTAGGGCAACATCTCTACTTCGTCAGTTCCCTTGATAAAAACGATAGGGCGTATGCTGAGTCAGACAACAATTGGGTGTCTACACCGCAAACGGAATTGTTTGCTATACTAATGATGCTTAAGTTAACTTATAACACTAAATAACAAAAAAAAAAGGCACAATACTGTGACTGGAACGATACACAAATAACCCGCACATAAAAGAGAAGCTTACGACGACGTTTCGGTCCGACTTGGACCATTGACAAAGTCACACTGACTTTGTCAATGTGACTTTGTCAATGGTCCAAGTCGGACCGAAACGTCGTCGTAAGCTTCTCTCTTTTATGTGCGGGTTATTTGTGTATTATAACACTAAGTTTGACTCCATGAATGTTACTGATCTGTCATCACTGAAGGCTGTTGTGGAAAATTGCATTTATCTGAATGTAACTAATTATGTACATAACAGTAAATGATAACAAAGATAATTATTATTTATCAATGTTACATAGACAAGTAGGAATTTGGGACACCTAGGTCGCAAAAAATGTCCCCCTTCGATACCTACCACTGTCATATCCACAAGTTGCTCTGGACCTATTAATTAAATGAAATAATACATACACCAGGAATACTGGTAAATATATAAATTTGTGGACTGTATATTAAAAAAATGATTATATATAAATTCACATATACATAACAGGAGGCCTGGTCACAGACCGGGCCGCGGGGGCGTTGACACCCGGAACTCTCTCCAGGTAAACTCCAGGTAACAGAAGGAAAATATATCTTAATATCACTCACCAATTTGACTGGATATTAAGTTGTATCATACTCAGAAAAACCTCACTAAATTTATGAAAACACTGGCCAGAATTATACACAAATCTAGAGAGATTATCTGAGGTTCCTGGAGCTGTCTTGTCCAGTCGTCTGATATCTCAAGTTATGCACATCCAACAATTTCGCCTCCTATTTGAGAGGTGTCAATCCAATTTTAACCTCTAGAGCGCGAAAAATTCTTCCCATTATATTAACGTTGTATCCAATTCAAAACCAAGATGGCGAGTCTCGTCTGCCCAGACGCAGGCTTTCCGTTTTCTATGACAAATATTATTAAATACAGTATGGCCATCTATTTACATATAAATACTGAATTTCTGGAAAATGTATACAGTATTTTCCACAGCTGTTGCTCGCATTATGACTAACAACATGCTCATTGCAGATTCCAGATATTGATACTCACAAATACGGGAAAAGGGGAATTAAGGTATAATTGTCATGAATTACATCACATGCTGGATTACACCTTCATGATACAGTTGATAAGTTACCAAAAAAAAAAAAAAAGCACTCTGAACGAAAATTTACAATATAACTTTGGTGTGTGTGTCTAACACTAGGAATAATAAGAGGAAATCAGATCTATAACCAACAGTGATAACTTTAACAGCTGGAAAACATTAGGACGTGTTTCCATAAGACATCTGCTGCCCATGTTCACCCATCAGTATAAAACGGGTACCTGGGTGTTAGTCGACTGGTGTGGGTCGCATCCTAGGAAAAAATTGACCTAATTTTCTCGAAATGCTCTGCATAACAAGCGGCTTTCTATATTAGTAGTATGTCATTGATGTCAGCTAGGCCTGTATGCCATGTACGTGTACTTGTAGAAATAAAGATATAAGTATGTTTATGGAGCAATTCGCAATATTAAAACTGATGTTGTAATAACCAGGTTTAGGTTTGATGAAAAGTACTTTTAACAGTTTGGCAGACACACATGATTCTTAAACCAAATGCAAAGAATGTGGCTAGACTCTGGTCGCTATCTCAAGGACCCCAATGGAAATAAGTCGCTTTGACATTTTTGGTTATCCTAGGTACTTACACATAATAATAATAATAATAATAATAATAATAATAATAATAATAATAATATCTTTATTTACTACAAGTACATGTACAAGGTATACAGTCCTAGCTGACAACAATGACATACTACTATATAGAAACACTTGTTATGCTCTGCATTTCGGGCAAATTAGGTCAGTGTCCCAGGATGCGACCCACACCAGTCGACTAACACCCAGGTACCCATTTTACTGATGGGGAACATAGACAACAGGTGGAAAGAAACACGCCCAATGTTTCTACTCTGGCTGGGAATCGAACCCAGGCCCTCGCCGTGTGAAGCGAGATAAGATAAGATAAGATTTCGTTCGGATTTTTAACCCCGGAGGGTTAGCCACCCAGGATAACCCAAGAAAGTCAGTGCGTCATCGAGGACTGTCTAACTTATTTCCATTGGGGTCCTTAATCTTGTCCCCCAGGATGCGACCCACACCAGTCGACTAACACCCAGGTACCTATTTGCTGCTAGGTGAACAGGACAACAGGTGTAAGGAAACGTGTCGAAATGTTTCCACCCGCCGGGGTGCTTTAGCAACCAGGCCACCGGGCCACCACAGGTATGTACAGTGTACGTACCTGTATCGAATCAAGGTAATGAACAGACCACGCCTGTTCATTACCTTGATCCATCAGGCACTGGTGGCTAGCAGCATGCAAGCCAAACTAAGCACCACAACTCGGTTAATCAGGAACTAACATGAACTCAATTTGGCAATAATCACTAAATCAGTGTCAACAGTCCTGATAAGCACATATCTGTGACTATCTTATTTAGCATGAGTGTTATTACGTGTTTAGATAAAGATAAAGATACTTTATTTCAGCTTGGTACAGTGTTTGTACAAAGGTGAATTACATTTAGGTGTGCATGCCGAAAGCCCTTTAATGTGCGGAGAAACTAACTTAAGATTAATAACCTGGAGTTTACCTGGAGAGAGTTCCGGGGGTCAACGCCCCCGCGGCCCGGTCTGTGACCAGGCCTTCTTGTGGATCAGAGCCTGATCAACCAGGCTGTTGCTGCTGGCTGCACGCAAACCAACGTACAAGCCACAGCCCGGCTGATCAGGAACTGACTTTAGGTGCTTGTCCAGTGCCAGCTTGAAGACTGCCAGGGGTCTGTTGGTAATCCCCCTTATGTGTGCTGGGAGGCAGTTGAACAGTCTCGGGCCCCTGACACTTATTGTATGGTCTCTTAACGTGCTAGTGACACCCCTGCTTTTCATTGGGGGGATGGTGCATCGTCTGCCAAGTCTTTTGCTTTCGTAGTGAGTGATTTTCATGTGCAAGTTCGGTACTAGTCCCTCTAGGATTTTCCAGGTGTATATAATCATGTATCTCTCCCTCCTGCGTTCCAGGGAATACAGGTTTAGGAACCTCAAGCGCTCCCAGTAATTGAGGTGTTTTATCTCCGTTATGCGCGCCGTGAAAGTTCTCTGTACATTTTCTAGGTCGGCAATTTCACCTGCCTTGAAAGGTGCTGTTAGTGTGCAGCAATATTCCAGCCTAGATAGAACAAGTGACCTGAAGAGTGTCATCATGGGCTTGGCCTCCCTAGTTTTGAAGGTTCTCATTATCCATCCTGTCATTTTTCTAGCAGATGCGATTGATACAATGTTATGGTCCTTGAAGGTGAGATCCTCCGACATGATCACTCCCAGGTCTTTGACGTTGGTGTTTCGCTCTATTTTGTGGCCAGAATTTGTTTTGTACTCTGATGAAGATTTAATTTCCTCATGTTTACCATATCTGAGTAATTGAAATTTCTCATCGTTGAACTTCATATTGTTTTCTGCAGCCCACTGAAAGATTTGGTTGATGTCCGCCTGGAGCCTTGCAGTGTCTGCAATGGAAGACACTGTCATGCAGATTCGGGTGTCATCTGCAAAGGAAGACACGGTGCTGTGGCTGACATCCTTGTCTATGTCGGATATGAGGATGAGGAACAAGATGGGAGCGAGTACTGTGCCTTGTGGAACAGAGCTTTTCACCGTAGCTGCCTCGGACTTTACTCTGTTGACTACTACTCTCTGTGTTCTGTTAGTGAGGAAATTATAGATCCATCGACCGACTTTTCCTGTTATTCCTTTAGGACGCATTTTGTGCGCTATTACGCCATGGTCACACTTGTCGAAGGCTTTTGCAAAGTCTGTATATATTACATCTGCATTCTTTTTGTCTTCTAGTGCATTTAGGACCTTGTCGTAGTGATCCAATAGTTGAGACAGACAGGAGCGACCTGTTCTAAACCCATGTTGCCCTGGGTTGTGTAACTGATGGGTTTCTAGATGGGTTGTGATCTTGCTTCTTAGGACCCTTTCAAAGATTTTTATGATATGGGATGTTAGTGCTATTGGTCTGTAGTTCTTTGCTGTTGCTTTACTGCCCCCTTTGTGGAGTGGGGCTATGTCTGTTGTTTTTAGTAACTGTGGGACGACCCCCGTGTCCATGCTCCCTCTCCATAGGATGGAAAAGGCTCGTGATAGGGGCTTCTTGCAGTTCTTGATGAACACAGAGTCCCATGAGTCTGGCCCTGGGGCAGAGTGCATGGGCATGTCATTTATCGCCTTTTCGAAGTCATTTGGCATCAGGATAACATCGGATAGGCTTGTGTTAATCAAATTTTGTGGCTCTCTCATAAAAAATTCATTTTGATCTTCGACTCTCAGTCTGGTTAGCGGCTTGCTAAAAACTGAGTCATACTGGGACTTGAGTAGCTCACTCATTTCCTTGCTGTCATCTGTGTAGGACCCATCTTGTTTAAGTAGGGGCCCAATACTGGACGTTGTTCTCGATTTTGATTTGGCATAGGAGAAGAAATACTTTGGGTTTCTTTCGATTTCATTTATGGCTTTTAGTTCTTCCCGCGATTCCTAACTCCTAAAGGATTCTTTTAGCTTAAGTTCGATGCTTGCTATTTCTCTGACCAGTGTCTCCCTTTGCATTTCAGATATATTGACCTCTTTTAGCCGCTCTGTTATTCTTTTCCGTCGCCTGTAAAGGGAGCGCCTGTCTCTTTCTATTTTACATCTACTCCTCCTTTTTCTTAGAGGAATAAGCCTTGTGCAAACATCGAGTGCCACCGAGTTAATCTGTTCTAGGCATACATTGGGGTCTGTGTTGCTTAGTATATCTTCCCAGCTTATATCGGTTAGGAATTGGTTTACTTGGTCCCACTTTATGTTTTTGTTATTGAAGTTGAATTTGGTGAATGCTCCCTCGTGACTAGTCTCATTATGTCGGTCTGGGGCTCCATGCATACATGTCTGAACCTCAATTATGTTGTGATCTGAGTATATTGTTTTTGATATGGTGACATTTCTTATCAGATCATCATTGTTAGTGAAGATGAGGTCTAGTGTATTCTCCAGTCTAGTAGGCTCTATTATTTGCTGGTTTAAATTGAATTTTGTGCAGAGATTTAAAAGCTCGTGTGAGTGTGAGTTTTCATCAGAGCTGCCTCCTGGTGTTATTACTGGAACAATATTATTTGCTATATTCCTCCATTTTAGGTGCCTTAAGTTGAAATCCCCCAGGAGCAAGATGTTGGGTGCAGGAGCTGGAAGATTTTCCAGACAGTGGTCAATTTTTAACAGCTGTTCCTGGAATTGCTGGGATGTTGCATCCGGAGGCTTGTAGACTACCACAATGACTAGGTTTTGGTTCTCGACCTTTACTGCTAAAACTTCCACTACATCATTTGAGGCATTAAGCAGTTCTGTGCAAACAAGTGACTGCAATGTACAGGCCAACCCCCCCCCTTTTGCCTGTTCACTCTGTCACATCTGTATAGGTTGTAACCTGGGATCCATATTTCGTTGTCCAAGCGATCCTTTATGTGGGTCTCAGTGAAAGCCGCGAACATTGCCTTTGCCTCTGCAAGCAGTCCACAGATGAAAGGTATTTTGTTGTTTGTTGCTGGCTTTAGACCCTGTATATTTGCAAAGAAGAATGTTATCGGATTGGTGGTATTTTTGGTACTGGGGGGGGATTTTTTTTCCGGCATTAGTATCTGTATCTGTTGGTTTGGAGTGGAGGCCATCGACTGTGGTTCCACTCCAGGAATGACTGGATTTGGTGTACGATTTCTGCCATTTCCTGCCAGTTTTTTTTTTCCTTCCTGGCACTAAAAAACCTCTCCCTCTTGAGTGGCAGCAGATCTGTTTTCTTGACATCCCATCTTGATGACTAGCTTGTCTTGTAACTTTTTGTAAGCGTACATTTCTCCCTGAGAAATAATCTGATATTGTACCACATTATTTGCTAAGAATAACTTTATAGTGTTAAGTTAAGCTGTGGTTAGAAAAGTTACAGATATTTTGATGATAGTAGTGTACATTTTGTACAGTATAATGGTTTTGAGAACACATATATTTTAGGCTTAGAACAATTGTACATTATGTCAGTTTAACCTCAAACAATGCAGTTAAGTTGAATAGTGTGACATACTGTATTTTCATTTGCAAACTGACTAAACTGTATTATTACCATGTCTGGGGCTTAGGGTAAGTTTCAGACTTAGCCCATATGTAACAGGACTATATTGAAGGGGGTGTTATGAGGCCCAGCCCCATACACTTTCCTACCCCCCCCTTTTTTTTTTTTGCGCCACTGATTGTCTACTACCAAGATAGGGTGACCCAGCAAGTGAAGCATTTTTACTATCTTTCATTTGATAGCTGTCTTGCCAGATGTGCTCCAAACTGCAGCACAACCATTCATTTTTAAGTGATTAAAGAAGCAACTATTGATCCTCTCCACCTCCTCTCCCCCTGTTTACTCTGCTGCTCCTCTCCCCCCTTCCCTCTCCACCATGTGTCTACACTTGCATCACCTGTTAGGTGAGCAGGTGTTCCTTACATACAGAGCTCAGTGTGGCAGCTGGCATTGGCTTACACTCACATATTTCATATACTGTGTACACCCAAAGTAAACTATACTACTGTAATTTAGTTAAATAAAAAATTTCACAAACAATAACTATTGATGAATGATATAAATTGTGTTACATTTATTGGAGAATTTGTTATTCATGAGAATATATTATTCAGTACTATAGAACATTTCACTCTGTTCACTTGAAAGTAATACATTAAAATAAAAAAAATGTTTTTCACTGTATACATTGATGCCAACCAGTTTGTATGGAAATAATTCTGTACTCTGTACAGAACACATTAAAAGTGTGATTTATTATACTGTAATTAAAGATACATTAATGCATGTTATTTTACTGTTGTCTGTTAGTGCTACATTTATAAATTTTGATTTAGTGGAATATGGCTACACAATGGAAAATCATCGTAACAGAAATGTGGGAAAACAGAACTTAAGTTGTGGTGTCCTGTACCTGGAGTCAGTGTTGAATCACAGTGCTGTTCAATATAAGAGTTGATGTTATATAGACCTTCTCTGTACATATTTTGATAGTGAAAAGGTAAGTGAATTAGGTACTATAATGTATCTGTATTTTAATCCTTTACTTAATACATAAGTGGGTGTACAAGAGGTTTGAAATACATATTTAACATGTTATATCCAGTTGGTTGCAATAAAAATGTAATTACTTGTACACTCCTACCCACCAGAATATTGTAGGATGGCTGTGTAATTACTGTACTTGCAATACACTCCTGCCCACCAGAATATTGTAGGATGGCTGTGTAATTACTGTACTTGCAATACACTCCTGCCCACCAGGATACTGGTGGCCTTTCGCACTTAAATCATGTCACATTACACATGCTTCTTTCAGTTGCAAACATGGCGTATGACCGGTTAGGCGAGGATAGAGAAAGGGATAGAGGGGTGTCCAACCATGAGCAGGTTATCCAGCCAGGCACGGATGAGGAGCTGATGGTTCATGGTTACCGGTACTCTTGTTGTAAGGCTGCCATCTTCTACCTGCTGACTATACTCACCCTGGGGATGTTTTATCTAGTATCTTACTGGAAGCCAGAATGGAGAGTGTACTTCATGAGGAGAGAGTGCTCATTGTCAGAAGCTGATTCTCTTATATTAAAGGTAAACATTTGACATCAATCAATATTATCCCTATGTACAAAAATATTTACTGATACATATATACTAGTACAATCATCAAGAACAGTTTATTGTATTTAATCAGCAATTAATTAGTTCCATTTTCTCTGTGTTATATGTAGCTATAAAAATCAAAAAGGCTTGTGTGTGTGTTAACCAGGATGCTGATGGTCAACTTCATGTAGTAAAAGTTGAAGTGGATGATGTGGAGCCTGGTTTTCCATCACAGTATGTGATCTCTCTGCATGTACATGATGCTTCCAGTAATGTTCATAATGGACCCTCAGATGCCACCCATCTCAGTCAGCCAATTTACAAGTAAGTTCTTGAAAAAATGTGTTTTTTTACATAGTATGGAGAAATTTAAAAATATGGTATCACATCTTAGGATGTGATTTTTAATTTTTCACAAAATGGACTGGTAAGCCAGAGGAAAGTCTCCGTCAAATAACTGAAAGCTTCATGGAGCAGGTCATCGTATAACTAACATTTGTACTACATTAGTTTAATAACACCTTTCCCTGACTGGACAGCCACCCCTCATATATATGCATTATTATCACAAACTTTAATTAAGAAAGAATTTCAGTAACTCTGTCACAGTTAATGCACCAGTGAATCGTTTGGTTGCTTAGGTTATATCCTCCGTAAAGTGATCAGTGATCCAGATGCCTGTTTAGTTCAATATTAGCTATTTTATCATTAATTTCACTGTACAGTAATCATGAATGTCTGACAAGCATAATCCTAAAACTTCTTAGTAAAGAATTCTGTGCTGCTGTGTAGGCCTCACCTGCTTAATGACAGTTTGGGTAATGTAAAATTGTAAGCATCAGGGGATATATTAGAGGTTAAATTTACATAATAAACATGTCCCTTATTAGTGATGTATTCTCAGAAGCTTGCATTATTAATGTGACCTCCCTCAGTCTGTAAGTGTCATCTCTTGTACTTGGTTTACTGAAGAGGGCTTCAGGGTGAAGCTGAAATGTGTATTACACTTTTCTTATTGTCTGTTTTGTTGTCTTTATGTGGAGATTTTGAGCCGTTGGGCAGTGCTTATTACAACTTCTTGTCTGTACACTTATGCATATACATGTAGATACATGACCTCAAGATGGAGCTCAAACACACAAGCATCCATAAATAATTACATACATACAGACATACATTTACAGTATTTTTAGTGTCAGCACTGTATTGAAATTATATATATATATATATATATATATATATATATATATATATATATATATATATATGTATATATATATGTATATATATATGTATATATATATATATATATATATATATATATATATATATATATATATATATATATATATATATATATATATATATATATATATATATATATTATTATAATCTCTTTATGGTTCCCAGAAGAAAACAGCTGATATAAATTATATATATATATATATATATATATATATATATATATGTTGAAAACAAAAAAAAATATATATATACCTTTCATCCGTGGACTGCTTGCAGAGGCAAAGGCAATGTTCGCGGCTTTCACTGAGACCCACATAAAGGATCACTTGGACAACGAAATATGGATCCCAGGTTACAACCTATACAGATGTGACAGAGTGAACAGGCAAAAGGGGGGAGGTGGCCTGTACATTGCAGAGTCACTTGTTTGCACAGAACTGCTAAATGCCTCAAATGATGTAGTGGAAGTTTTAGCAGTAAAGGTCGAGAACCAAAACCTAGTCATTGTGGTAGTCTACAAGCCTCCGGATGCAACATCCCAGCAATTCCAGGAACAGCTGTTAAAAATTGACCACTGTCTGGAAAATCTTCCAGCTCCTGCACCCAACATCTTGCTCCTGGGGGATTTCAACTTAAGGCAGGAGGAATATAGCAAATAATATTGTTGCAGTAATAACACCAGGAGGCAGCTCTGATGAAAACTCACACTCACACGAGCTTTTAAATCTCTGCACAAAATTCAATTTAAACCAGCAAATAATAGAGCCTACTAGACTGGAGAATACACTAGACCTCATCTTCACTAACAATGATGATCTGATAAGAAATGTCACCATATCAAAAACAATATACTCAGATCACAACATAATTGAGGTTCAGACATGTATGCGTGGAGCCCCAGACCAACATAATGAGACTAGTCACGAGGGAGCATTCACCAAATTCAACTTCAATAACAAAAACATAAAGTGGGACCAAGTAAACCAAGTCCTAACCGATATAAGCTGGGAAGATATACTAAGCAACACAGACCCCAATGTATGCCTAGAACAGATTAACTTGGTGGCACTCGATGTATGCACAAGACTTATTCCTCTAAAAAAAAGGAGGAGTAGATGTAAAATAGAAAGAGACAGGCGCTCCCTTTACAGGCGACTGAAAAGAATAACAGAGCGGCTAAAAGAGGTCAATATATCTGAAATGTGTAGGGAGACACTGGTCAGAGAAATAGCAAGCATCGAACTCAAGCTAAAGCAATCTTATAGGAGTCAGGAATCGTGGGAAGAACTAAAAGCCATAAATGAAATCGAAAGAAACCCAAAGTATTTCTTCTCCTATGCCAAATCAAAGTCGAGAACAACATCCAGTATTGGGCTCCTACTTAAACAAGATGGGTCCTACACAGATGACAGCAAGGAAATGAGTGAGCTACTCAAGTCCCAATATGACTCAGATTTTAGCAAGCCGCTAACCAGACTGAGAGTCGAAGATCAAAACGAATTTTTTATGAGAGAGCCACAAAATTTGGTTAACACAAGCCTATCCGATGTTATCCTGACGCCAAATGACTTCGAACAGGCGATAAATGACATGCCCATGCACTCTGCCCCAGGGTCAGACTCATGGAACTCCGTGTTCATCAAGAACTGCAAGAAGCCCCTATCACGAGCCTTTTCCATCCTATGGAGAGGGAGCATGGACACGGGGGTCGTCCCACAGTTACTAAAAACAACAGACATAGCCCCACTCCACAAAGGGGGCAGTAAAGCAACAGCAAAGAACTACAGACCGATAGCACTAACATCCCATATCATAAAAATCTTTGAAAGGGTCCTAAGAAGCAAGATCACCACCCATCTAGAAACCCATCAGTTACACAACCCAGGGCAACATGTGTTTAGAACAGGTCCCTCCTGTCTGTCTCAACTATTGGATCACTACGACAAGGTCCTAAATGCACTAGAAGATAAAAAGAATGCAGATGTAATATATACAGACTTTGCAAAAGCCTTCGACAAGTGTGACCATGGCGTAATAGCGCCAGGAAAAGTCGGTCGATGGATCTATAATTTCCTCACTAACAGAACACAGAGAGTAGTCGTCAACAGAGTAAAGTCCGAGGCAGCTACGGTGAAAAGCTCTGTTCCACAAGGCACAGTACTCGCTTCCATCTTGTTCCTCATCCTCATATCCGACATAGACAAGGATGTCAGCCACAGCACTGTGTCTTCCTTTGCAGATGACACCCGAATCTGCATGACAGTGTCTTCCATTGCAGACACTGCAAGGCTCCAGGCGGACATCAACCAAATCTTTCAGTGGGCTGCAGAAAACAATATGAAGTTCAACGATGAGAAATTTCAATTACTCAGATATGGTAAACACGAGGAAATTAAATCTTCATCAGAGTACAAAACAAATTCTGGCCACAAAATAGAGAGAAACACCAACGTCAAAGACCTGGGAGTGATGATGGCGGAGGATCTCACCTTCAAGGACCATAACATTGTATCAATCGCATCTGCTAGAAAAATGACAGGATGGATAATGAGAACCTTCAAAACTAGGGAGGCCAAGCCCATGATGACACTCTTCAGGTCACTTGTTCTATCTAGGCTGGAATATTGCTGCACACTAACAGCACCTTTCAAGGCAGGTGAAATTGCTGACCTAGAAAATGTACAGAGAACCTTCACGGCGCGCATAACGGAGATAAAACACCTCAATTTCTGGGAGCGCTTGAGGTTCCTGAACCTGTATTCCCTGGAACGCAGGCGGGAGAGATACATGATTATATACACCTGGAAAATCCTAGAGGGACTAGTACCGAACTTGCACACGAAAATCACT
The DNA here is from genome assembly GCF_038502225.1 of Cherax quadricarinatus. Classification (NCBI taxonomy): domain Eukaryota; kingdom Metazoa; phylum Arthropoda; class Malacostraca; order Decapoda; family Parastacidae; genus Cherax; species Cherax quadricarinatus. Next base: position 21,753,997 of record NC_091347.1, on the reverse strand, counting down.
CACTACGAAAGCAAAAGACTTGGCAGACGATGCAACATCCCCCCAATGAAAAGCAGGGGTGTCACTAGCACGTTAAGAGACCATACAATAAGTGTCAGGAGCCCGAGACTGTTCAACTGCCTCCCAGCATACATAAGGGGGATTACCAACAGACCCCTGGCAGTCTTCAAGCTGGCACTGGACAAGCACCTAAAGTCGGTTCCTGATCAGCCGGGCTGTGGCTCGTACGTTGGTTTGCGTGCAGCTAGCAGCAACAGCCTGGTTGACCAGGCTCTGATCCACCAGGAGGCCTGGTCACAGACCGGGCCGCGGGGGCGTTGACCCCCGGAACTCTCTCCAGGTAAACTCCAGGCATTATTATTATAATTATAATCTCTTTATGGTTCCCAGAAGAAAACAGCTGATATATATATATATATATATATATATATATATATGGAGGTACGTGAGGCATTACGTAGAATGAAAGGGGGTAAAGCAGCTGGAACTGATGGGATCATGACAGAAATGTTAAAAGCAGGGGGGATATAGTGTTGGAGTGGTTGGTACTTTTGTTTAATAAATGTATGAAAGAGGGGAAGGTACCTAGGGATTGGCAGAGAGCATGTATAGTCCCTTTATATAAAGGGAAAGGGGACAAAAGAGATTGTAAAAATTATAGAGGAATAAGTTTACTGAGTATACCAGGAAAAGTATACGGTAGAGTTATAATTGAAAGAATTAGAGGTAAGACAGAATGTAGAATTGCGGATGAGCAAGGAGGCTTCAGAGTGGGTAGGGGATGTGTAGATCAAGTGTTTACATTGAAGCATATATGTGAACATTATTTAGATAAAGGTAGGGAAGTTTTTATTGCATTTATGGATTTAGAAAAGGCATATGATAGAGTGGATAGAGGAGCAATGTGGCAGATGTTGCAAGTTTATGGAATAGGTGATAAGTTACTAAATGCTGTAAAGAGCTTTTATGAGGATAGTGAGGCTCAGGTTAGGGTGTGTAGAAGAGAGGGAGAATACTTCCCGGTAAAAGTAGGTCTTAGACAGGGATGTGTAATGTCACCATGGTTGTTTAATATATTTATAGATGGGGTTGTAAAAGAAGTAAATGCTAGGGTGTTCGGGAGAGGGGTGGGATTAAATTATGGGGAATCAAATTCAAAATGGGAATTGACACAGTTACTTTTTGCTGATGATACTGTGCTTATGGGAGATTCTAAAGAAAAATTGCAAAGGTTAGTGGATGAGTTTGAGAATGTGTGTAAAGGTAGAAAGTTGAAAATGAACATAGAAAAGAGTAAGGTGATAAGGGTATCAAATGATTTAGATAAAGAAAAATTGGATATCAAATTAAGGAATAGGAGTATGGAAGAAGTGAATGTTTTCAGATACTTGGGAGTTGACGTGTCGGCGGATGGATTTATGAAGGATGAGGTTAATCATAGAATTGATGAGGGAAAAAAGGTGAGTGGTGCATTGAGGTATATGTGGAGTCAAATACTTTATCTATGGAGGCAAAAAAGGGAATGTATGAAAGTATAGTAGTACCAACACTCTTATATGGATGTGAAGCTTGGGTGGTAAATGCAGCAGCGAGGAGACGGAGGCAATGGAGATGTCCTGTCTAAGGGCAATGTGTGGTGTAAATATTATGCAGAAAATTCGGAGTGTGGAAATTAGGAGAAGGTGTGGAGTTAATAAAAGCATTAGTCAGAGGGCAGAAGAGGGGTTGTTGAGGTGGTTTGGTCATTTAGAGAGAATGGGTCAAAGTAGAATGACATGGAAAGCATATAAATCTATAGGGGAAGGAAAGAGGGGTAGGGGTCGTCCTCGAAAGGGTTGGAAAGAGGGGGTAAAGGAGGTTTTGTGGGCGAGGGGCTTGGACTTCCAGCAAGCGTGCATGAGCGTGTTAGATAGGAGTGAATGGAGACGAATGATACTTGGGACCTGACAATCTGTTGGAGTGTGAGCAGGGTAATATTTAGTGAAGGGATTCAGGGAAACCGGTTATTTTCATATAGTCGGACTTGAGTCCTGGAAATGGGAAGTACAATGCCTGCACTTTAAAGGAGGGGTTTGGGATATTGGCAGTTTGGAAGGATATGTTGTGTATCTTTATACGTATATGCTTCTAAACTGTTGTATTCTGAGCACCTCTGCAAAAGCAGTGATACATTCATACATTCATACATTTCATACATTCCCTTCTTTGCCTCCATAGATAAAGTTTTTTGACTCCACATATACCTCAACGCACCACTCACCTTTTTTCCCTCATCAATTCTGTGATTAATCTCATCCTTCACAAATCCATCTGCCGACACTTCAACTCCCAAGTATCTGAAAACATTCACTTCTTCCATACTCCTCCCCAATTTGATATCCAATTTTTCTTTATCTAAATCATTTGACACCCTCATCACCTTACTCTTTTCTATGTTCACTTTCAACTTTCTACCTTTACACACATTCCCAAACTCATCCACTAACCTTTGCAATTTTTCTTTAGAATCTCCCATAAGCACAGTATCATCAGCAAAAAGTAACTGTGTCAATTCCCATTTTGAATTTGATTCCCCAAAATTTAATCCCACCCCTCTCCCGAACACCCTAGCATTTACTTCCTTTACAACCCCATCTATAAATATATTAAACAACCATGGTGACATTACACATCCCTGTCTAAGACCTACTTTTACCGGGAAGTAGTCTCCCTCTCTTCTACACACCCTAACCTGAGCCTCACTATCCTCATAAAAACTCTTTACAGCATTTAATAACTTACCACCTATTCCATATACTTGCAACATCTGCCACATTGCTCCTCTATCCACTCTATCATATGCCTTTTCTAAATCCATAAATGCAATAAAAACTTCCCTACCTTTATCTAAATAATGTTCACATATATACCTGCCCATCCCATTTCTATCCTCCTCTCTTTCCTCCTGCCCCCACCTCCTATAACCACAAACTTCTGCCCCACATTCTAATGCATTTTAAGCTAACTAACCCTCTTAACCCCACTACTCATCTTTACTATGCACACACCATAATGATGGCTTCCTATCACGAACTTCCTCCTCCCTTAGTTTATACACTTTCCTCCATGTTGCCACCTTCCTCTTTTCCATCTGCCTCTTCGCTAACTTTGCTTCAACTAAATAATGATCTGATATATAGTTGCCTCTATCTGCATGTACCCATCTTTCTTTCTTTCTTTACAGCATGTCACGGCGGGGTGGCCCAAAAAGAAGCAGTTTCTCCTTTTACATTTAATGTCTCTATACAGGAGAAGGTTACTGGCCCCTTGCTCGGCATTTTAGTTGCCTCTTACAACACATAACTGGAGGAAGAGTCTGCCCTTCCCCATGGAGATGAAATATAAACAAAATAAGAACTGAAAGAAAATAGAAGAAAAGGAAGCTATGAGAATTGTATATATGTGCTTGTACATGTCATGTGGTACATTCAGTGTAAGTAAATGCATGAAGTATGCACAGAAATCTTGCATGTTCATGAGACAGAAAGGACACCAGCAATCCTACCATCATATAAAACAATTACAGGCTTTACGTTTTACACTCACTTGTGGAATGTAGTACCTCACACAAATGGTTGTATCTGCCAACTCTACTACCTTTATATATATATAATATATATATATATATATATATATATATATATTTCTTTCTTTCAACACCTGTACAGTATCCACAGTGAGGGTGTTAAGGAAAGCAGTTCCTTTACATTTAATGTATATACAGGAGAAGAGGTTACTGGCCTTGCTCCGGCATTTAGTTGCCCCTCTTACAAACTGCTTGCCAACTGGAGGAAAAATTCTGTTCCACTTCCCCATGGAGATAAGAGGAAATAAACAAGAATAAGAACTAAGAAAAATAGAAAACTAGAGGGTGTATATATATGTGCTTTGTACATGTGGTATGACCTAGTGTAAGTAGAGAAGTAGCAAGGCATTACCTGAAATCTCATGTTCCATGAGACAGAAAAAGGACACAGCAATCCTACCATCATAAAACAATTACAGGCTTTAGACTTCCTCACTTGCTTGGGGCGGTAGTACCTCCTGGGTGGTTGCTGTCTACCAACTCTACCTATGTATTATATATATATATATATATATCTTATATATATCTTCTTTCTTTCAACACGACCGTATCCACCCCGGCGGGAATTGGCCAAAGGAAAGAAGTTTTCTCCTTTACATTTAGTAATATATACAGGAGAAAGGTTACTGGCCCCTTGCTCCGGCTTTAGTTGCCTCTTACAACACTTGTAACTACGGAGAAAAATTCTGTTCCACTTCCCCCTTTGATTGAGGAAATAACAAAATAAGAACTAGAAGAAAATAGAAGAAAGCCAGAGGTGTGTATATGTGCTTGTATGTATGTAGTGTGACCTAAGTGTAAGTAGGCGTGAGACGTACCTGAAATCTTGCATATTCATGAGACAGAAAAAGGACACCAGCAATCTACCATCATGTAAAACAATTGCACAATTTTAGTTTTACTCACTTAGCAGAGGCGTCATTCCTCTAGGTAGATTTGCTGTCTACCAACCTACCTATATATATTATATATATATATATATATATATATATATATATATATATATATATATTATATATAAGTGAGAGGATAATTGTAGTAGGGGACTTGAATGCTAAAATGGAGAAACTTTAGAGAGGGTGTGGTAGGTAAGTTTAGAGTACCAGGTGTAAATAATAGAGGGCCCTTTGGTCTGAACTTTGTATAGAAGAAGAGTTTACGTTATAATTGTACATATTTTAAGAAAAGAGAGGATAAATATAAGTATATACCTGATATGATGTAGGGTAGAAATGACAGTGGTTTGTTGGATTATGTGTGAATGAGCTGTGAGTAGACTTCAGGATGTACATGTTTTAGAGGGCCACAGATATATCTGAATACTTTCTAGTTGTAGCTACACTGAGTAAAGGTATAGATGGGATGCAAGGAGAATGACATCAGGAAGAGAGGTAGAGGTTTATAAACTAAAAAGAGGAGGCAGTGGAGTAAGATCATGACAGCTATTGGAGGATAGATGGGCCTAATGAGCATGCATAGACGGCTGGGGTCGAAGGGTGGGGGTAGGTTTAAAATGTGATGTGGTCACATGGCAGAGAGTTTGTGGTTGCAGGGAAAGTGGGTGCAGGAGGAAGAAGGGCGATTAGTGGAATGAAGCAGTACAAAAGAAGAGAGTAAATGGGGAGAAAAAGTTAGCATATGAGGAAGTTTTACAAGTCTGAAGTACAGAGAGGGAAAAGACATAGAAAGAAAGAAGTTAAGTGATGAAGCAATGTAAAAGAGGCAAATGAGAGTGGGTGAGATGTTATCAGCAAATTTTTGTTTGAGAAATCAGAAAAGTTTTGGAGTGGGAATTAGCCAAGTTAAAGCCTGGAGAACAAATGGTTGTCTAAAATAGGAGAGTTATTAAATGGAGGAGTTAGGTATTGGGAAGATGGAAGAATATTTGAGGTGTTAAATGTTGATGAAGATAGGGAAGCTGTGATTTCGTGTATGGGGCAGGAGGAATAGCATGTAGGGTGAGGAAGAGCCAGTTGTGAGTGTGGGGGAGTTAGTGAGGCAGTAGGTAAAATGAAGGGGTAAGGCAACTTTGAGTTGATGGGATAAGATGAAATGTTAAAAGCAGGTGGGATATAGTTTTGGGTGGTTGGTGCAATTATTTAATAAATGTATCTGGAGAAATTGAGTGCCTAGGGATTAGCAGAGAAACATATGCATGGATTCATTTGTATAAAATAAAGAGATAAAAGTGCAAAAATTATAGAGATAAGTCTATTGAAGTCTCTTTCCTAGTAAAAATAACATAGTAAGTCTCATTAGAAAAGAATTAAAGTAAGGCAGTGAGATATGTGAATGAACAAAGGCTTTAAGAAGGGAAGTGAAGTGTGGATCCAGAGTGTTTACAGTAGAAACATATAAGTGAACATGATATTTAGATAAGGCTAAAGGAGTCTTTGGCATTTATGGATTTGGAAAAGCTGTATGACAGGGGTGATTGAGAGGGCAGTGTGGCAGAGATGTTGCAAGTGTGGTGTAGGAGGTAGGTTGCTGAGCAGTGAAGGTTTTTCTGCCGAGGGATAGTGGGGAGGCAGAGTTAGGTAGCTGTGTAAAGAGGGAAATTTTCTGTATTAAAAGTAGGCCTTCCAGACAAAGGATGTGTGATGTCACCGTGGTTGTTTAATATATTTGCCAGATGGGGTTGTAAGAGAGTAAATCACATGAGAGATGGCATGACTGGAGAGGCGTGTGATTAAAAGATAAAAGTCACACAAAGTGAGTTATCACAGCGCTCTCTCCCACATGCTGATATTTATTATGTGGGAGATTCACAGAAGTTGCAGTTTATTATCACACCGGCCGATTCCCACCAAGGCAGGGTGGCCCGAAAAAGAAAAACTTTCACCATCATTCACTCCATCACTGTCTTGCCAGAAGGGTGCTTTACACTACAGTTTTTAAACTGCAACATTAACACCCCTCCTTCAGAGTGCAGGCACTGTACTTCCCATCTCCAGGACTCAAGTCCGGCCTGCCGGTTTCCCTGAATCCCTTCATAAATGTTACTTTGCTCACACTCCAACAGCACGTCAAGTATTAAAAACCATTTGTCTCCATTCACTCCTATCAAACACGCTCACGCATGCCTGCTGGAAGTCCAAGCCCCTCGCACACAAAACCTCCTTTACCCCCTCCCTCCAACCCTTCCTAGGCCGACCCCTACCCCGCCTTCCTTCCACTACAGACTGATACACTCTTGAAGTCATTCTGTTTCGCTCCATTCTCTCTACATGTCCGAACCACCTCAACAACCCTTCCTCAGCCCTCTGGACAACAGTTTTGGTAATCCCGCACCTCCTCCTAACTTCCAAACTACGAATTCTCTGCATTATATTCACACCACACATTGCCCTCAGACATGACATCTCCACTGCCTCCAGCCTTCTCCTCGCTGCAACATTCATCACCCACGCTTCACACCCATATAAGAGCGTTGGTAAAACTATACTCTCATACATTCCCCTCTTTGCCTCCAAGGACAAAGTTCTTTGTCTCCACAGACTCCTAAGTGCACCACTCACTCTTTTTCCCTCATCAATTCTATGATTCACCTCATCTTTCATAGACCCATCCGCTGACACGTCCACTCCCAAATATCTGAATACGTTCACCTCCTCCATACTCTCTCCCTCCAATCTGATATTCAATCTTTCATCACCTAATCTTTTTGTTATCCTCATAACCTTACTCTTTCCTGTATTCACCTTTAATTTTCTTCTTTTGCACACCCTACCAAATTCATCCACCAATCTCTGCAACTTCTCTTCAGAATCTCCCAAGAGCACAGTGTCATCGGCAAAGAGCAGCTGTGACAACTCCCACTTTGTGTGTGATTCTTTATCTTTTAACTCCACGCCTCTTGCCAAGACCCTCGCATTTACTTCTCTTACAACCCCATCTATAAATATATTAAACAACCACGGTGACATCACACATCCTTGTCTAAGGCCTACTTTTACTGGGAAAAAATTTCCCTCTTTCCTACATACTCTAACTTGAGCCTCACTATCCTCGTAAAAACTCTTCACTGCTTTCAGTAACCTACCTCCTACACCATACACTTGCAACATCTGCCACATTGCCCCCCTATCCACCCTGTCATACGCCTTTTCCAAATCCATAAATGCCACAAAGACCTCTTTAGCCTTATCTAAATACTGTTCACTTATATGTTTCACTGTAAACACCTGGTCCACACACCCCCTACCTTTCCTAAAGCCTCCTTGTTCATCTGCTATCCTATTCTCCGTCTTACTCTTAATTCTTTCAATTATAACTCTACCATACACTTTACCAGGTACACTCAACAGACTTATCCCCCTATAATTTTTGCACTCTCTTTTATCCCCTTTGCCTTTATACAAAGGAACTATGCATGCTCTCTGCCAATCCCTAGGTACCTTACCCTCTTCCATACATTTATTAAATAATTGCACCAACCACTCCAAAACTATATCCCCACCTGCTTTTAACATTTCTATCTTTATCCCATCAATCCCGGCTGCCTTACCCCCTTTCATTTTACCTACTGCCTCACGAACTTCCCCCACACTCACAACTGGCTCTTCCTCACTCCTACAAGATGTTATTCCTCCTTGCCCTATACACGAAATCACAGCTTCCCTATCTTCATCAACATTTAACAATTCCTCAAAATATTCCTTCCATCTTCCCAATACCTCTACCTCTCCATTTAATAACTCTCCTCTCCTATTTTTAACTGACAAATCCATTTGTTCTCTAGGCTTTCTTAACTTGTTAATCTCACTCCAAAACTTTTTCTTATTTTCAACAAAATTTGTTGATAACATCTCACCCACTCTCTCATTTGCTCTCTTTTTACATTGCTTCACCACTCTCTTAACTTCTCTCTTTTTCTCCATATACTCTTCCCTCCTTGCATCACTTCTACTTTGTAAAAACTTCTCATATGCTAACTTTTTCTCCCTTACTACTCTCTTTACATCATCATTCCACCAATCGCTCCTCTTCCCTCCTGCACCCACTTTCCTGTAACCACAAACTTCTGCTGAACACTCTAACACTACATTTTTAAACCTACCCCATACCTCTTCGACCCCATTGCCTATGCTCTCATTAGCCCATCTATCCTCCAATAGCTGTTTATATCTTACCCTAACTGCCTCCTCTTTTAGTTTATAAACCTTCACCTCTCTCTTCCCTGATGCTTCTATTCTCCTTGTATCCCATCTACCTTTTACTCTCAGTGTAGCTACAACTAGAAAGTGATCTGATATATCTGTGGCCCCTCTATAAACATGTACATCCTGAAGTCTACTCAACAGTCTTTTATCTACCAATACATAATCCAACAAACTACTGTCATTTCGCCCTACATCATATCGTGTATACTTATTTATCCTCTTTTTCTTAAAATATGTATTACCTATAACTAAACCCCTTTCTATACAAAGTTCAATCAAAGGGCTCCCATTATCATTTACACCTGGCACCCCAAACTTACCTACCACACCCTCTCTAAAAGTTTCTCCTACTTTAGCATTCAAGTCCCCTACCACAATTACTCTCTCACTTGGTTCAAAGGCTCCTATACATTCACTTAACATCTCCCAAAATCTCTCTCTCTCCTCTGCATTCCTCTCTTCTCCAGGTGCATACACGCTTATTATGACCCACTTCTCGCATCCAACCTTTACTTTAATCCACATAATTCTTGAATTTACACATTCATATTCTCTTTTCTCCTTCCATAACTGATCATTTAACATTACTGCTACCCCTTCCTTTGCTCTAACTCTCTCAGATACTCCAGATTTAATCCCATTTATTTCCCCCCACTGAAACTCTCCTACCCCCTTCAGCTTTGTTTCGCTTAGGGCCAGGACATCCAACTTCTTTTCATTCATAACATCAGCAATCATCTGTTTCTTGTCATCCGCACTACATCCACGCACATTTAAGCAACCCAGTTTTATAAAGTTTTTCTTCTTCTCTTTTTTAGTAATTGTATACAGGAGAAGGGGTTACTAGCCCATTGCTCCCGGCATTTTAGTCGCCTCATACGACACGCATGGCTTACGGAGGAAAGATTCTTTTCCACTTCCCCATGGACAATAGAAGAAATAAAAAAGAACAAGAGCTATTTAGAAAAAGGAGAAAAACCTAGATGTATGTATATATATATATGCATGTGCGTGTCTGTGAAGTGTGACCAAAGTGTAAGTAGGAGTAGCAAGATATCCCTGTTATCTTAGCGTGTTTATGAGACAGAAAAAGAAACCAGCAATCCTACCATCATGCAAAACAGTTACAGGTTTTTGTTTCACAGTCATCTGGCAGGACGGTAGTACTTCCCTGGGTGGTTGCTGTCTACCAACCTACTACCTATATATATATATATATATATATATATCTATATATATATATATTATATATATATATATATATATATATATATATATATATATATATATATATATATATATATATATATATATATATATATATATATATATATATATATGCAAAACAACCACTCTGAAAGAATAGAGAAATTCCAAGCGCTTTCGTGACTACTCACATTATCAAGGAACTATGAAAGTGAAGCATCCAAGGAAGCTATATAAGGGGTCGGCCAGCACCTCACTATCAGATCCCACAACGGTTAAACACGTGACGCGCGGCGAGCCAACTTGGATAGGTCCTTTGCAAAACTCACCCCCAAGCTATTTATTTGTCCAGTGTATTATTAAATTCTACCCAAATTATATTAATTATAAATGGATCTAATTTATATAAACCAAAGGAAATATTCATATTATTGTCAAAACTGCTTTTTATGAAACAAGATTCAATTATATTCCTGTCGACCATGGACTTGCTTGATACTACTTTCTCAACTTTTTGAAAATCAATTGGATGGTTAAAATCTCTTACATGAATAAATAGAGCATTGGAATCTTGTCCAGTTCTAATGCTATATTTATGTTGTTTTAATCTTAGTTCGAGATTTTTACCAGTTTGACCGTAATAAACTTTATCGCAAATTTTACAAGGAATCTTATAGACACATCCATCAGCATTTTGGGGGGAATTCTTAATCAAAAGTTTTTTTACTGTATCAAGATTTTTGAATACAACTTTAATATTAAAGGTCTTAAGAAGAGAAGGCATATCAACCAAGTTTTCATGGTAAGGGAGAACCAACATATTTTTAGTTGAATAAGGCTGGTTGCCCTTTTTTGGATTATAAAAAGTGTTCCTAGCAACTTTAAAAGATTTATCAATTACATTTCTTGGGTATTTTAAATCATTACCTATTTCATAAATTTTGGATATTTCCTCATCTATGAACTCAGGACTACAAATTCGTAAAGCTCTCAAAAACATTGATGAGAAAACAGACAGTTTGACTCTATCTTGATGCGAGGAATAATAGTGGACATAGGAACAGTTATTTGTAGGTTTTCTGTAAATTTTAAATTTGAATTCATTATTACCCTTAATAATTAAAACATCTAGAAAAGGCAATGAGTTATTTTCTTCAAACTCAACAGTAAAGTTTATAGAATGGGCTAAGCTATTTAATTTTCCAAGAAAAGTGGTTGTTTTGCATATTTTGAAATCACCTGTTTACTGTGATCTTATTGCATATATATATATATATATATATATATATATATATATATTATTTTATTATTTTATTATCACACCGGCCGATTCCCACCAAGGCAGGGTGGCCCGAAAAAGAAAAACTTTCACCATCATTCACTCCATCACTGTCTTGCCAGAAGGGTGCTTTACACTACAGTTTTTAAACTGCAACATTAACACCCCTCCTTCAGAGTGCAGGCACTGTACTTCCCATCTCCAGGACTCAAGTCCGGCCTGCCGGTTTCCCTGAATCCCTTCATAAATGTTACTTTGCTCACACTCCAACAGCACGTCAAGTATTAAAAACCATTTGTCTCCATTCACTCCTATCAAACACGCTCACGCATGCCTGCTGGAAGTCCAAGCCCCTCGCACACAAAACCTCCTTTACCCCCTCCCTCCAACCCTTCCTAGGCCGACCCCTACCCCGCCTTCCTTCCACTACAGACTGATACACTCTTGAAGTCATTCTGTTTCGCTCCATTCTCTCTACATGTCCGAACCACCTCAACAACCCTTCCTCAGCCCTCTGGACAACAGTTTTGGTAATCCCGCACCTCCTCCTAACTTCCAAACTACGAATTCTCTGCATTATATTCACACCACACATTGCCCTCAGACATGACATCTCCACTGCCTCCAGCCTTCTCCTCGCTGCAACATTCATCACCCACGCTTCACACCCATATAAGAGCGTTGGTAAAACTATACTCTCATACATTCCCCTCTTTGCCTCCAAGGACAAAGTTCTTTGTCTCCACAGACTCCTAAGTGCACCACTCACTCTTTTTCCCTCATCAATTCTATGATTCACCTCATCTTTCATAGACCCATCCGCTGACACGTCCACTCCCAAATATCTGAATACGTTCACCTCCTCCATACTCTCTCCCTCCAATCTGATATTCAATCTTTCATCACCTAATCTTTTTGTTATCCTCATAACCTTACTCTTTCCTGTATTCACCTTTAATTTTCTTCTTTTGCACACCCTACCAAATTCATCCACCAATCTCTGCAACTTCTCTTCAGAATCTCCCAAGAGCACAGTGTCATCGGCAAAGAGCAGCTGTGACAACTCCCACTTTGTGTGTGATTCTTTATCTTTTAACTCCACGCCTCTTGCCAAGACCCTCGCATTTACTTCTCTTACAACCCCATCTATAAATATATTAAACAACCACGGTGACATCACACATCCTTGTCTAAGGCCTACTTTTACTGGGAAAAAATTTCCCTCTTTCCTACATACTCTAACTTGAGCCTCACTATCCTCGTAAAAACTCTTCACTGCTTTCAGTAACCTACCTCCTACACCATACACTTGCAACATCTGCCACATTGCCCCCCTATCCACCCTGTCGTACGCCTTTTCCAAATCCATAAATGCCACAAAGACCTCTTTAGCCTTATCTAAATACTGTTCACTTATATGTTTCACTGTAAACACCTGGTCCACACACCCCCTACCTTTCCTAAAGCCTCCTTGTTCATCTGCTATCCTATTCTCCGTCTTACTCTTAATTCTTTCAATTATAACTCTACCATACACTTTACCAGGTACACTCAACAGACTTATCCCCCTATAATTTTTGCACTCTCTTTTATCCCCTTTGCCTTTATACAAAGGAACTATGCATGCTCTCTGCCAATCCCTAGGTACCTTACCCTCTTCCATACATTTATTAAATAATTGCACCAACCACTCCAAAACTATATCCCCACCTGCTTTTAACATTTCTATCTTTATCCCATCAATCCCGGCTGCCTTACCCCCTTTCATTTTACCTACTGCCTCACGAACTTCCCCCACACTCACAACTGGCTCTTCCTCACTCCTACAAGATGTTATTCCTCCTTGCCCTATACACGAAATCACAGCTTCCCTATCTTCATCAACATTTAACAATTCCTCAAAATATTCCTTCCATCTTCCCAATACCTCTACCTCTCCATTTAATAACTCTCCTCTCCTATTTTTAACTGACAAATCCATTTGTTCTCTAGGCTTTCTTAACTTGTTAATCTCACTCCAAAACTTTTTCTTATTTTCAACAAAATTTGTTGATAACATCTCACCCACTCTCTCATTTGCTCTCTTTTTACATTGCTTCACCACTCTCTTAACTTCTCTCTTTTTCTCCATATACTCTTCCCTCCTTGCATCACTTCTACTTTGTAAAAACTTCTCATATGCTAACTTTTTCTCCCTTACTACTCTCTTTACATCATCATTCCACCAATCGCTCCTCTTCCCTCCTGCACCCACTTTCCTGTAACCACAAACTTCTGCTGAACACTCTAACACTACATTTTTAAACCTACCCCATACCTCTTCGACCCCATTGCCTATGCTCTCATTAGCCCATCTATCCTCCAATAGCTGTTTATATCTTACCCTAACTGCCTCCTCTTTTAGTTTATAAACCTTCACCTCTCTCTTCCCTGATGCTTCTATTCTCCTTGTATCCCATCTACCTTTTACTCTCAGTGTAGCTACAACTAGAAAGTGATCTGATATATCTGTGGCCCCTCTATAAACATGTACATCCTGAAGTCTACTCAACAGTCTTTTATCTACCAATACATAATCCAACAAACTACTGTCATTTCGCCCTACATCATATCGTGTATACTTATTTATCCTCTTTTTCTTAAAATATGTATTACCTATAACTAAACCCCTTTCTATACAAAGTTCAATCAAAGGGCTCCCATTATCATTTACACCTGGCACCCCAAACTTACCTACCACACCCTCTCTAAAAGTTTCTCCTACTTTAGCATTCAAGTCCCCTACCACAATTACTCTCTCACTTGGTTCAAAGGCTCCTATACATTCACTTAACATCTCCCAAAATCTCTCTCTCTCCTCTGCATTCCTCTCTTCTCCAGGTGCATACACGCTTATTATGACCCACTTCTCGCATCCAACCTTTACTTTAATCCACATAATTCTTGAATTTACACATTCATATTCTCTTTTCTCCTTCCATAACTGATCATTTAACATTACTGCTACCCCTTCCTTTGCTCTAACTCTCTCAGATACTCCAGATTTAATCCCATTTATTTCCCCCCACTGAAACTCTCCTACCCCCTTCAGCTTTGTTTCGCTTAGGGCCAGGACATCCAACTTCTTTTCATTCATAACATCAGCAATCATCTGTTTCTTGTCATCCGCACTACATCCACGCACATTTAAGCAACCCAGTTTTATAAAGTTTTTCTTCTTCTCTTTTTTAGTAATTGTATACAGGAGAAGGGGTTACTAGCCCATTGCTCCCGGCATTTTAGTCGCCTCATACGACACGCATGGCTTACGGAGGAAAGATTCTTTTCCACTTCCCCATGGACAATAGAAGAAATAAAAAAGAACAAGAGCTATTTAGAAAAAGGAGAAAAACCTAGATGTATGTATATATATATATGCATGTGCGTGTCTGTGAAGTGTGACCAAAGTGTAAGTAGGAGTAGCAAGATATCCCTGTTATCTTAGCGTGTTTATGAGACAGAAAAAGAAACCAGCAATCCTACCATCATGCAAAACAGTTACAGGTTTTTGTTTCACAGTCATCTGGCAGGACGGTAGTACTTCCCTGGGTGGTTGCTGTCTACCAACCTACTACCTAGAATATAAATATAAATATATATATATATATATATATATATATATATATATATATATATATATATATATATATATATCTTCTTCTTTCAACGTACCAGCCGTATCCCACTGAGGTGGGGTGGCCCAAAAGAAAAAACTGAAGTTTCTCCTTTTAAATTTAGTAATATATACAGGAGAAGAGGTTACTAGCCCCTTGCTCCCGGCATTTTAGTTGCCTCTTACAACACGCATGGCTTACGGAGGAAGAATTCTGTTCCACTTCCCCATGGAGATAAGAGGAAATAAACAAGAATAAGAACTAGAAAGAAAATAGAAGAAAACCCAGAGGGGTGTGTATATATGTGCTTGTACATGTATGTGTAGTGTGACCTAAGTGTAAGTAGAAGTAGCAAGACGTACCTGAAATCTTGCATGTTCATGAGACAGAAAAAAGGACACCAGCAATCCTACCATCATGTAAAACAATTACAGGCTTTCGTTTTACACTCACTTGGCAGGACGGTAGTACCTCCCTGGGCGGTTGCTGTCTACCAACCTACTACCTATAATATATATACATATATATATATATATATATACATATATATATATATATATATATATAATATTTTCTTCTTTTTCTTCAACAAGTCGGTCGTCTCCCACCGAGGCAGGGTGACCCAAAAAAAAGAAAGAAAATCCCCAAAAAGAAAATACTTTCATCATCATTCAACACTTTCACCACACTCACACATTATCACTGCTTTTGCAGAGGTGCTCAGAATATAACAGTTTAGAAGCATATACGTATAGAGATACACAACATATCCCTCCAATATATATATATATATATATATATATATATATATATATATATATATATATATATATATATATATATATATATATATAAAATCACACACACACACACACACACACACACACACACACACACACACACACACACACACACACGTCAAGAAGTTAGAGAAAATACAAAGGTTTGCAACAAGGCTAGTTCCAGACCTCAGAGGAATGTTGTATGAGGAAAGGTTGAGGGAAATCGGACTGACGACACTGGAGGACAGAAGGGTCAGGGGAGACATGATAACGACATACAAGATACTGCGGGGAATAGACAAGGTGGACAGAGACAGGATGTTCCAGAGAGGGGACACAGAAACAAGGGGTCACAATTGGAAGCTGAAGACTCAGACGAGTCACAGGGACGTTAGGAAGTATTTCTTTAGTCATAGAGTCGTCAGGAAGTGGAATAGCCTAGCAAGTGAAGTAGTGGAGGCAGGAACCATACATAGTTTTAAGAAGAGGTATGACAAAGCTCAGGAAGCAGAGAGGGAGAGGACCTAGTAGCGATCAGTGAAGAGGCGGGGCCAGGAGCTGAGTCTTGACCCCTGCAACCACAATTAGGCGAGTACAGTTAGGTGAGAGTACACACACACACCAGTGAAGAGGTGGGGCCAGGAGCTTGAACTCGACCCCTGCAACCTCAACTAGGTGAGTACACACACACACACACTACACACACACACAAAAGAAATCTCCATGAGGAAGTGGAAAAGAATTTTTCCTCTATAAGCCCTGCGTGTCGTAAGAGGTGACTAAAATGCCGGGAGCAAAGGGCTAGTAACCCCTTCTCCTGTATAAATTACTAAATTTAAAAACAAAAACATTCATTTTTCTTTTTGTGTCGCCCTGTCTTGGTGGGATACGGCCGGTTTATTGAAAAAAAAAAATACCTGAGAGGCATGCTCTGGCGTATTGGCTAAAGGTTAAGGAGAATTAATTATATCTAATATTGGCATGTAGTGTTGCCAGAGCATTAGAGTCTTGCCTTTCCTCTCTACCCATCGCTGGGTGTGTGTCTCAGCTGGGAATTCTATTTGTGAGCACTGTACCAGTATATATTTGTCTTTAAGTTGCAAAACCTCCTCAAGTTATACTTGAGGAGGTTTTGCAACAAGAGTTGAGTATACTCTTGATTTTCTTCATAGAGTATTTGTTGTTTTACATTGCATATAATATGCATGACTGATGTACTTATTGACTTCTAAGATTTTGCGTTAAGTTTTCCAGTTCTCTGAGCATCGTTACATAGTGTTTTTTATGGTCATTGTCAAATTTCAGAGTTGTACGGTTCTTTTTATTTCAACACATTAAGTACATTTGGACGCCAGAGAAGATGTCATTTACTCGTCTCTACGGCTATGATGTGAATACTCCCATCAGTTCTCTGCTCAATGACTTTAGGGGCTTTACCGTACGAGAGCAGATGCATAGGTATGTGAAATATTTGAGTCTTCAAGTGAAGCTAGAGAGAGCAAGAAGCAATTTATAAATATCCAGTGTAGTTAACCTCACTGTGTAAATGACATTGCAGTTATTATTAATTATATATGTAGCTTTTATGTTATCTTATTCTATAATTTTTAAATTAAGTTTACTCAACTAAAGACTGGTTTGTTCTGAATTTTGATTTTAATGTTCATGTACTCGTCTGCATACTTTAGCTGATTTGTAGTATCATCTTTATCTAATATTTACAGGAAGGCCTTACACATACAGCACCTCTTCAGTGTTTCATGTTTTCATTGGTTTTCAATTGGCCGTTGTTCCACCCGCTTGTGATAATCGCTGGTGGGTGAAACATAATGAACTATGGCTCAGTTTGAAGCCAATGAATAAGTAGAGTACCTAAAAGAAGGTGCTGTATATGTGGTTCCATTCTGTATTTTATTTTCTCACTCTTTCATGAAAACCTATTATCAAATTGCAGAATGTAAAAATTGGATATGTATTTCAGACCTCTTTTTAGTATTTACATCATTTACCTTTATATCTTTTTACTCCATAAACCTATATTAAACACAGGTGCTAGCTCTCAGCAAGGCAGGATGACCTCCTTTCACACAAAAAAGAGGAAATGCCTATGTTGTCATTCATTCAATCACTATCTTGCTAAAAGTGTGTTGTGCTGGCATCACAGTTCAGATGACCCTCTGAACTGTAATATTCTTGCCTTTCCTTCAAAGTGAAGGCACTGTATTTCCCACTTCCGGTACTCAAATCTAGCTAACTGGTTTCCCTAAATTTCTTTGTAAATTTTACCTTTCTCGCATTCCAGCCACTTGACACCACTCACTCTGATCTATTGTTCTCACACAAGTCAGTTGGATGTTCAAGCCTTTAGCATGCAAAACCTCCTTTACCTTAAGCCTTCCAAGGACGACCCCTACTCCCTTCCACTCGGATATATATACTCTTACTTATCCTATTCTCGTCATCTTATAATGCCCAAACTACCTCAACAGCCCCCTTCTCTCCAGCCTCCTCCTCACTGCAACTTTTAAAGCACATGCTTCACACCTGTATAACAGTGTTAGTACACATATACTCTGGTATATTCTTGTTTTTTGTGTCCATGTATAATGTTCTTTTTCTTCACAGATGCCTCAACAGATCATTCACAACTTATGATAAAAAATATACTTTATAGTGAAAAAAAACTGCTTTATACACCATTCTTAAATTGCTCTTTTTTTCAGACAAAAGCTGTATGGCCTGAATGTAATTAGTGTGGAGGTAAAATCCTATGGTTATCTTTTGGTAACTGAAATTTTGAATCCATTTTATGTCTTCCAAATTGCGTCAATAACGTTGTGGTCCTTCGACAACTATTACCTGTATGCAACATGCATCTTCATTGTGTCCTGCCTCTCCGTCATCATCTCTCTCCTTGAAACGCGAAAGGTGATATAAATAGTTTTTTGTGTTATATGCAGTTGTCCCTCATTTTATGCTTAGATGCCTTCTAGGTCCTTGGCAGTTGTATTAAGCTCAGTCAGGCCATAACCTCTTTAAGATGTATAGTAAAAAATTTTAGTGTGCTTTCTGACCTGTACTAATCATATACAATGGCTGTATATCACACAAAATTGCCAGTGGAAATGCCTGTATAACGTTTAATAACAGTGAATTCTCATTAAGTGAGGGAGATTGATACCTTGTGCGCATACTTGTTTTGTTTGTCATAGAAATGAATAAGCTTGAGTGTTTCCTATGAGATTTGTTGCTTGTTCCTCCCTGTTTAGTTCATAATCCTCAACACAGACCAAGGCAGTGTGAGAACCCTAGTTATTATGTCTATGCCTTAAGGCAGTGAGAGATCCTCAGCTGTTATGACTAGGCCTTAATCCTACAAAATCTGTCTAAAGATAACCTAAACTTACTTAGTTTCATTCAACGTAAACAGAATATACTAATTTTGTGGTATTCCTGCTAATTTTCATGGAATTATGGCAGAAATTAAGGTTGTATATGCTTGACTTGTTTGACAAAATTATTCCTAGCTGAAAATCTGAGTTAGCAAGTTTCCTTTTTAAAAATTCTCCATTTGTAAATATGTACAGTACAAGAAATTTGAAGAAAAATTACATGATTTTTGGGTATATAAAGCTTTACATCTGTAGGCCTCTGGCAAAGCGGTAATAATGTGAATGTTGGTGAAAGCTTCTTTTCTGGGTCACCCTGCCTTGGTGGCAGATGGCCAGCATATTAAAAAAAATTTTTTTAAACATTTTGGGGTATTTTTAGATATGCTCTGTATGGCTTCTTGGATGAAACAAAAAATTCAAGGCCTACCTGTTCTGCTGTTTGGAAGAATTACTTTAATATTTTTAGTTTTGTAAATATTTCTCTTTGATTATCACCTGCTCTTCTGCTCTATTTGTATTGTTTGCCATATTTCCTAAATTTGTAAAAGCAGTATATTCTGTTCCAGTACTTTGTAGCTTGCTTCACTTATTCTTACTCTAGATATCTTGCTCACGAGTAACTGAAGAGTCTTAACTACTTCAGTAGTTATTTTTTATTCTATTTTTTATTCTAGCAAAGTCAATCTCTGCATGACATGGTGGAGGCATCCAACACTAACATTGCCTCAGTTCTTCGAGCAACACCACAAGGACCAGGTACACCATTTAGAGATTACATTTTAATACAGTGTGTGTGTGTTGGGGAAGGGGCATGCATGTGTACTCGCCAGTTTGTGGTTACTGGGTTGATTTTCATCTCCTGGCCCTGCCTCTTAACTTTCCACTTGCCAGATTCACTCCCTCGAAACATGGACCCTGTCATACCTGCTCTTGAAACTACACATTGAGTATGTATCATTCTACTTCCTCACTGATATTCCACTTCCTGACATCCCTGTGACTCATCTGCATCTGTAACTGCACCTGTGTCCCTGCATTCCTGTTTCTTTTGTCTTAAACAGTCTTTCCCTCTTTCCTATCAACTACCCCATGGTATCTTGTATGTTACCATCATGTCTTCCCTGGTTCTTCTGTCCTGTAATGTTATTAGATTCAGTTCCCTTAGCCTCTCCTCATAGTTAATGCTCCTGAGCTCAGGAACAAGCCTTGCTGCATACTTCTGCACTTTATCCAGTTTAACATACTTTATTGGGTACAGTTTAACATGCCGTTTTGGGCACAGTTTAACGTGCTTTTTTAGGTGCAGGTTGCCTACTGGTGCTTGTGTATAGTATAGCACTGTATGTATGTAATTGCCCTTTTTTGTGGGAGGTGAGCTCCAGTCAATTAGGAATGCAGCCTTTAGTTTCACTTCTTAATTTTAAAACTAGTACTGTAGTTCCTATACGATGAAGTACTGTATTCTGATTAACAATGACTGCATATATTTTTCATATTTACTTGGTCATGTAAGAAAGCCGAATTCAAATTGCTAGATGGTCGTAGTGTTTTTTATTTTTACTTTAATATATTGTAGAAAAGGCTGTAATTTATAAGATGAAGATGCCTAAATACAGTAGTCACTCAAGTCACTGGTGAAAAATCTAAAAATTACAGATAAAGTGGAGATCGGCACACGAGAGCTGGTCCCAGGAGACGTCTTGGTCATCCCTCGTGCTGGCTGTACTATGCCCTGCGATGCTGTCCTCATTTCTGGCAATGCCATCGTTAATGAAAGCATGCTTACGGGTATGCTCTTGATCTTGTTTATATTTTCATTTTGGTCAATAATATGTCAATGAGGTCACTACTGTTCTGTGGAATATCTTTCCCTAATCCTGCCGGGTATTGTGTAATTTTTAATTCATTTTGTATAGTAGATTGCAACTCTATCACAGTTGCCATATATTTTTTTCAGTTTGGTTTTGGTATTTCTGTGCCAAGTCTTTACCATTGTCTATCTGTTATAGGTGAAAGTGTTCCAGTCACCAAAATCCCAGTTACAGTGTCAGAGGAGAATGAAATTTACTCGCCTGAGAAGCATAAACGACATACGCTCTTCTGTGGAACATCAGTTATCCAGACCAGATACTATGGTAGTGCTCAGGTTGGCATCTGCAATTTCACCTGCCATCATTCAAGTTGCTCCATGGCAGACAGTATTTCTACTGTGTATCCTTGATGATGTTAAGGCTTTCATACATAACTTCTTTCAGCTCTCAACACTTTGTAGATTATTACTCCAGAGAATTAAAGAATTATTTAGCACAGTAAAGATATTCTCATAAGTTAGAAGAAAGATTTTTTCCTCTTTGAGTAGCGTTTTAGTACACGTCTTCTCTGTTGTTCATTATTCTCTTTCCTAGATTTTCCTTATATTAATAGTCAGTAATCTGATAAAGTTCTCAGTAGCTATTCTGTAACCTATTTGCAACTGTTTACTGATATCACATCATCCATTGGAGTAACTCCTCCTCATTCCTCACATGTGGAAGTGGGTTAGAATTCTTCCCAAGTAAGCCATGTGTGTTTTAGAATGCGACTGAAATGTCTGTTGCACCTTGTACCCTATCAGTTGTTGAAAATAAGAGAGGAAATTCCTTGTTTGGGTCATCTACTTTGGTGGCAAATGGCTAATATAATAAAATAAGACTTTGATCAGTGAGTTTACAGATTGAAGGGAATTTTTGTGGGCCTTGTTACCCTGGTGTAACACTCTCACTGCCTTATATTTGTCCTTTTTTTTTTATCTTATTGAAGATTAGTTTGCGAATATATTTTTAATATTGTAATTATGACTACAAACTACAGATAATGCTATTTTTATAGAAATTTTGCATAGTGTTCTGTGAACACTTTTTTCAGTATATTTTCACAGATTATTTTAGCTAAAATTATTTAATGAAAATTACTGCATTTGTATTTAATTATGATTAATGATAATGCTAAATTAAATCAGATATGCTAATGATGATAATAGTTGTCCACGTTGCTTAATATACAGTGGAACCTCAAGTTTTGAACGTATCGCTTATAGAACTTCGAAAATCTACCGCTTTTTTCGAACCAACTTTGTCTTTGTTATTGAACTTGCCCCTTCTTTCGAACCTCCGGGTACTGGACCTGTCTGCCAGCCCGCTCTGTCCGCGTCCCTGCACAGGCGCCGTGAGCCAGTCTGGCTTTGCTGATGCTTAAGTGAACACTAACCTGCAGTCTCATTCAAACATTTTATGATTAATTCATTGTGTTTAGTGCTTGTGGGACTGTGAAAAAGCTACCATGGGCCCAAAGAAACTTGCTAGTGGTACCCCTATGGTAAAGAAAGTAAGAAACACCATAGATGTGAAGAAGGAAATAATACAGAAGTATGAGAGTGGTGTGCGACATGTTGAGCTTGCCAGGATGTATGGGAAAAACAAGTCGACCATCGCTTCTATCCTGGCAAAGAAAGAACAAATCAAGGAAGCTGATGTTGCGAAAGGTGTTGATATGCTAACCAAAAAAAGACCACAGACAATCGATCAGGTTGAGAAGTTGTTGCTGCGTGGATCAAGGATAAAGAGATGGCAGGTGATAGTGTTTCAGAGATGATTATTTGTGAAAAGGCAAGGAAGTTGCATGCCGATTCAAAGATCAAGGAGATTTGCGCCAAGTGGAATGATGTCCAAATGTTTGTGCAGAAGTACCACCCTGAGCAAGCTGAAACATGCCATCTTTGCAACAAGTTCAGTGACAGAACCATGTCCCATTTTAGGGAAATCTTAAAGAGGCAACAGAAACAGAGGACTGTGAACAGTTATTGTGTGAGACAGGGATCCAGTGACTCTCAAGCTGGGCCTAGTGGCATTAAAAGACAGAGAAGGAAAGTAACCCCAGAGAGGGCTTTGATGTTTAAAGTCCTTATGGAGGGAGATTCTCATTCCAAACACTAACCCCAACTCCCTCTCTCCTCCTCCCTATCTTCCAGATGCCATCACCAATCTTCAATAAAGGTAAGTAAAAATGTTATTTTATATGTTTATTTAAATTTATTAATAATTTTACACTATATTTGTTGTGTGTATGTAAAACTATAATGTAGTACTATCTATAAAATGTATTTTTGTTTATTTGTGAATATTTTTGGGTTTCTGGAACAGATTGTTTTTTTTTTTTTTTTGTTTTTTTTAACAAGTCGGCAGTCTCCCACCGAGGCAGGGTGACCCAAAAAAGAAAGAAAATCCCCAAAAAGAAAATACTTCCATCATCATTCAACACTTTCACTACATTCACACATTATCACTGTTTTTGCAGAGGTGCTCAGAATACAACAGCTTAGAAGCATACACATATAAAGATACACAACATATCCCTCCAAACTGCCAATATCCCAAACCCCTCCTTTAAAGTGCAAACATTGTACTTCCCATTTCCAGGACTCAAGTCCGACTATATGAAAATAACCGGTTTCCCTGAATCCCTTCACTAAATATTACCCTGCTCACATTCCAACAGATCGTCAGGTCCTAAGTACCATTCGTTTCCATTCACTCCTATCTAACACGCTCACGCACGCTTGCTGGAAGTCCAAGCCCCTTGCCCAAAAAACCTCCTTTACCCCCTCTCTCCAACCCTTTCGAGGACGACCCCTACCCCGCCTTCCTTCCCCTATAGATTTATATGCTTTCCATGTCATTCTACTTTGATCCATTCTCTCTAAATGATCAAACCACCTCAACAACCCCTCTTCTGCCCTCTGACTAATACTTTTATTAACTCCACACCTTTTCCTAATTTCCACACTCCGAATTTTCTGCATAATATTTACACCACACATTGCCCTTAAACAGGACATTTCCACTGCCTCCAACCATCTCCTCACTGCTGCATTTACCACCCAAGCTTCACACCCATATAAGAGTGTTGGTACTACTATACTTTCATACATTCCCTTCTTTGCCTCCATAGATAACGTTTTTTGACTCCACATATACATCAACGCACCACTCACCTTTTTTCCCTCATCAATTCTATGATTAACCTCATCCTTCATAAATCCATCCGCCGACACGTCAACTCCCAAGTATCTGAAAACATTCACTTCTTCCATACTCCTCCTCCCCAATTTGATATCCAATTTTTCTTTATCTAAATCATTTGATACCCTCATCACCTTACTCTTTTCTATGTTCACTTTCAACTTTCTACCTTTACACACATTCCCAAACTCATCCACTAACCTTTGCAATTTTTCTTTAGAATCTCCCATAAGCACAGTATCATCAGCAAAAAGTAACTGTGTCAATTCCCATTTTGAATTTGATTCCCCAAAATTTAATCCCACCCCTCTCCCGAACACCCTAGCATTTACTTCCTTTACAACCCCATCTATAAATATATTAAACAACCATGTTGACATTACACATCCCTGTCTAAGACCTACTTTTACCAGGAAGTAGTCTCCCTCTCTTCTACACACCCTTACCTGAGCCTCACTATCCTCATAAAAACTCTTTACAGCATTTAATAACTTACCACCTATTCCATATACTTGCAACATCTGCCACATTGCTCCTCTATCCACTCTATCATATGCCTTTTCTAAATCCATAAATGCAATAAAAACTTCCCTACCTTTATCTAAATACTGTTCACATATATGCTTCAATGTAAACACTTGATCTACACATCCCCTACCCACTCTGAAACCTCCTTGCTCATTCGCAATCCTACATTCTGTCTTACCTCTTAATTCTTTCAATTATAACCCTACCGTACACTTTTCCTGGTATACTCAGTAAACTTATTCCTCTATAATTTTTACAATCTTTTTTGTCCCCTTTCCCTTTATATAAAGGGACTATACATGCTCTCATGTACAAGCATATATATACACACCCCTCTGGGTTTTCTTCTATTTTCTTTCTAATTCTTGTTCTTGTTTATTTCCTCTTATCTCCATGGGGAAGTGGAACAGAATTCTTCCTCTGTAAGCCATGCGTGTCGTAAGAGGCGACTAAAATGCCGGGAGCAAGGGGCTAGTAACCCCTTCTCCTGTATATATTACTAAATTTAAAAGGAGAAACTTCAGTTTTCTCTTTTGGGCCACCCCACCTCAGTGGGATACGGCTGGTACGTTGAAAGAAGAAGAAGAATTTTTACAATCTTTTTTGTCCCCTTTCCCTTTATATAAAGGGACTATACATGCTCTCCACCAATCCCTAGGTACCTTCCCCTCTTTCATACATTTATTAAACAAAAGTACCAACCACTCCAACACTATATCCCCCCCCTGCTTTTAACATTTCTGTCATGATCCCATCAGATTAATTGTATTTCCATTATTTCTTATGGGAAATATTGCTTCGCCTTTCAAACTTTTCGACTTTAGAACTAGCTCCTGGAATGGATTAAGTTTGAAATTTGAGGTTCCAATGTATTTGATTGTGTGCAGGTCTGATGTGATGCTGATGAGCTGAAATATCAGCATACAACACACCTTGGTGATGTATTTGCAACTTCACTACTGCAGAGCTCTCACATCTTTCATCATAAATGTAGAAGTTTGTGAATAAAACTTTTAAGAATAGAACTTTGTGTTGCAGGTTCGAGCAGTGGTGGTGCAGACAGGTTTCAGCACTGCTAAGGGAGAATTGGTGCGATCAATACTCTACCCCAGGCCCTTAGATTTTAAGTTTTATAAAGATGCAATGAAATTCATTATCTTCTTGTTTTGCATTGCATCCATTGGCATGTCATACTCAGTGTACATCTACATTTTGCATGAGGTATTAGATCCATGTACTATACTCTGTTGTATGTCTCATATAATTGTAAATGCAGGGAAAAATCATGAGGGACATAAAATTGGACAATAATTGTATAAATCTTGTTTTAAAGAAACACCAAGACAGAATGTTCATGCTTACATAAATTTTATATTCCACAGGAAGGGTTTCTTGTAACTCTCATACGGACACTGGACATTGTGACAATCGTTGTGCCACCTGCTCTCCCTGCAGCTATGACAGTTGGCACATATTACGCTCAAAGCAGACTTAAGAAACAAGGAATCTTTTGCATCTCTCCTCCAAGAATAAATGTCGCTGGCAAAACCAAACTAGTGTGTTTTGACAAAGTATGCTGTTATTATTACGTATTATTATTTTAATTAATAATAGTAAAGAGTTTTTATGAGGATAGTGAGGCTCAGGTTAGGGTGTGTAGAAGAGAGGGAGACTACTTCCCGGTAAAAGTAGGTCTTAGACAGGGATGTGTAATGTCACCATGGTTGTTTAATATATTTATAGATGGGGTTGTTAAGGAAGTAAATGCTAGGGTGTTTGGGAGAGGGGTGGGATTAAATTATGGGGAATCAAATTCAAAATGGGAATTGACACAGTTACTTTTTGCTGATGATACTGTGCTTATGGGAGATTCTAAAGAAAAATTGCAAAGGTTAGTGGATGAGTTTGGGAATGTGTGTAAAGGTAGAAAGTTGAAAGTGAACATAGAAAAGAGTAAGGTGATGAGGGTGTCAAATGATTTAGATAAAGAAAAATTGGATATCAAATTGGGGAGGAGGAGTATGGAAGAAGTGAATGTTTTCAGATACTTGGGAGTTGACGTGTCGGCGGATGGATTTATGAAGGATGAGGTTAATCATAGAATTGATGAGGGAAAAAAGGTGAGTGGTGCGTTGAGGTATATGTGGAGTCAAAAAACGTTATCTATGGAGGCAAAGAAGGGAATGTATGAAAGTATAGTAGTACCAACACTCTTATATGGGTGTGAAGCTTGGGTGGTAAATGCAGCAGCGAGGAGACGGTTGGAGGCAGTGGAGATGTCCTGTTTAAGGGCAATGTGTGGTGTAAATATTATGCAGAAAATTCGGAGTGTGGAAATTAGGAGAAGGTGTGGAGTTAATAAAAGTATTAGTCAGAGGGCAGAAGAGGGGTTGTTGAGGTGGTTTGGTCATTTAGAGAGAATGGATCAAAGTAGAATGACATGGAAAGCATATAAATCTATAGGGGAAGGAAGGAGGGGTAGGGGTCGTCCTCGAAAGGGTTGGAGAGAGGGGGTAAAGGAGGTTTTGTGGGTAAGGGGCTTGGACTTCCAGCAAGCGTGCGTGAGCGTGTTAGATAGGAGTGAATGGAGACGAATGGTACTTGGGACCTGACGATCTGTTGGAGTGTGAGCAGGGTAATATTTAGTGAAGGGATTCAGGGAAACCGGTTATTTTCATATAGTCGGACTTGAGTCCTGGAAATGGGAAGTACAATGCCTGCACTTTAAAGGAGGGGTTTGGGATATTGGCAGTTTGGAGGAATATGTTGTGTATCTTTATATGTGTATGCTTCTAGACTGTTGTATTCTGAGCACCTCTGCAAAAACAGTGATAATGTGCGAGTGTGGTGAAAGTGTTGAATGATGATGAAAGTATTTTCTTTTTGGGGATTTTCTTTCTTTTTTTTGGGTCACCCTGCCTCGGTGGGAGACGGCCGACTTGTTGAAAAAAAAAAAAAAAAAAAAAAAAAAAAATTTTATAGGTATTAGTTTAATAGTTTGCCTATGTTCAGATTATAAATGTTTCCTAATTATACACAGCATTTTGGGCAGATGTGAGCTAGTATAGGACTAGGTGTTAAAGATATTGGGCCATTGTGAATAACACGGACAACCTTGAATTTAAGGTAGTATTTTCTACCAAATATTCCTGTTGTTGGGTTAAGCAGGAGTGTGTTTAGCATTCATTGGACATGGGTATCAACCCATGGGTAAACATTATTTTTCCTTTACCTTAAGGGCACACGGGTTCTCTGAAGGATACAATGGCAAGGGTTAACACTTCAAAAACTCTGCCAGTGTGTGAGTATATTACAACACAATGCAAGACAATCTTTGGTGGTCATAAGCTCAGGTGAAACCTCTCTCCTTTCTTCATGACATTCACATCCCACACACAATTCTGTCTCTTCAGTATTGAACACTTAACTGAGGTTGTAATTCTTCTTCTTTTTTTCAACAAACCGGCCGTATCCCACCTTAGCAGGATGGCCCAAAAAGAAAAAACAAAAGCTTCTCTTTTTAACTTTAGTAATGTATACAGAAGGGGTTACTAGTCACACAGACTTTATACTCCTTTTTTTTTTTTTTTTTTTTTTATACATGCATTAGTACGAGACATAAAAGCTCGTATAGTTTTCCCACTCATCCTAAGCATACGACTGATAGTTGTTTACTCCACTTTCCTATGCCAAATGCATCATTTGATAACTAAAAGTGCAGTTTATCTTAGATCTCTGCTTTCTTGAACATCATTACAGATTCTTGCTTAGTCTTCTTCAGATTTAGTCCTCCATGATTATTAGATTATGATGAGGGAGTGCATAAACTTCTAAAAGCTTGTGAAAAATGAGGCGAGATGGTTAGTGACGCAGAGTGACTGAGGTGTGGGTGGTTAGGGAAAGTCAGTTCTTGGACAGAATCTTCACAACACATAACTGTTCTAGCTGTCCCAGGACTCGGCACACCACCTAGCCATCATCTGTAATTCCAATTTCCCATAATTTTTTTTTTCCCAGGCTCATCTGCACTGTATTATGCAAGTACTATGCAGTAGGTATTTGAAGTATATATCAAAGTACTATGTAAACTGTAAAATGTACAGAAGATTATTTGTGTTGATTCTTACTGTACATACCTTATTGGTATGTATAGTGTACTGTACTATATTACAGTGCCATTAAGATGTACATAACAAAAAAGCATCAAAAGATGATGAGTTTCAATGCAAGTTACTGACAAAAATGAAACCCAAACCCTTGATATTTTAACCAGGAAATTTATAATGTATTGTGTATTCTCTTGCTTTTATTTTAAATTCATAGAGTTTAACTTTTTATGTATTTGCAGACTGGCACTTTGACTGAGGATGGACTAGAGGTTTGGGGTGTAGTGGAGGTGAAGGACAACCTTATGGGGACTCCAGTTATGAATGTATCAAGCATTCATTACACTTCCCATCTGATTGCTGCCATGGCTACCTGTCACTCTCTCACTTTCCTCAATGGAAACCTAACAGGAGACCCATTAGATGTAAAGATGTTTGAGGCTACAGAATGGGTAAATTTGCATTCTCTTTCTCTCTCTCTTTAAATAATTATATTAGGTATAAAGTTTTTTATTAAAGGTTATGTTTGTATAGCAGTAATGTATATTTCCTCATGCTAAAAACTATTATCCTACCTCAGCTAATTTTAAAATCTGGCTCTAGTTATGGTGTGTAGAACATCTGCAGTTCTGAGTAAGGGATTGTATTGCACTGAGTATATTTTTTTTAGACATGTACAGTGAAGAATAGAAAGAGTAGATTGATATAGTGTAGTCATATGGTGAGTGAGTGAGAGGGAGGTATATACAAATATAGAAGAGAAGTGATATTAGGGAATAGTTTTTTCCTTTTGTAAAGATAAGTATATCTAAAGTTGATTTTTGGGTAGCCAGCACCTGATATGCTAGACTAACCTTTTGCACTAGTAAAAATTAAGTTGTAAGTAATTAGAGTATTAGTTATATTGTTTTATTGAGTACTGAGGTGGAGGGCTATATCAAACTAACATATCTCAAACCCTTCATCAGGAGCTGGAGGAGCCAGTTGAAGATGATACTCAACGATTTGATAACCTCATCCCCACTCGTGTGCATCCTCCCCAAGCTTCCTTGTTACCTCCTTGCTTTGAGCCTTCCCTTCCATCACCCTTAAGTACCACCACCTCCCCGCCTCATCCCAGCACCTCCCCACCTCATCCCAGCACCACTATTTCTGAGCACTCTGAACAAGTTGGCACTCATGTTGCTGTCCACTCTCTCACTGATGGTGATGCTGGCACTGTTTGTTGTGGCACAATTGACATACAAGATGACAGTTTAAAGCAGCAGGTGATTTTTTCTTCTTTTTTTTTTCTTTAAATGTATAGGGCTCACATTGTATCTTGGTGAGTCTTCTGTTTGGCTGTCTCACATGTACAGGATTACCACAGTGTCTTTGTAACCCCTGTAGGAATTTAAAATATTAAATTGGAGCACAGCTTAACAGCTCTTATTGTGGCTAGCTGGTCTAGTGGCTAACGCGACGGGCTGGAGTTTTGAGACTCTATGACCGCGGGTTCAATCCCGGCCGGGGGTATGGTTTATTTGCAATCGTGTCATTACGATTTCTTGAGTCATGTTAACAGCTCTGAGCTGGAATGAACATCACATAACATTATTCATCCTATGATGTTCAGTAGGGCTTGTATACCTAAGCCACATTTTGCCACTGGACCAAGGTGTGTTCAGTCATGAATTCTCCACTCAAGATGCTTTATATGCAAGTCAGTTTCGTGAACTTGCAGGGTTTACTGTCTGTACAGGCAGGCCCCATTTATACAGCAGGTTAGGTTCCAGGCTACCACTGTAAAGCGAAACATAGCCTTTTATTTTCAAATGCATATAAAAGCCTGATAACATGTTTACACTATCATATATTAAGTGAGGAATAGAGCTAGACCTAAGAAATGCATATACAGTACACATATTATGTACATTAAAATATTTTCATCCTTAGCTTATAGCGAGTAGTGAATATATTTATTATAGAAAGTCTTAATAAATGAAGAATGGGTATACTAATTGAAAACTGCTGCATTAGCGAGATGCTGTAAAGCGAAGCGCTGTGAAGCAGGGCCCTCCTGTACCTCACATTTTGGATAAAAATGTAACAGGCCTTTAAAAATAATATAAATGTGATGAAAGGAGGGAAGAGTATATGGAGAAAAAGAGAGAGGTTAAGAGAGTGGTGAAGCAATGTAAAAAGAGAGCAAATGAGAGAGTGGGTGAGATGTTATCAACAAATTTTGTTGAAAATAAGAAAAAGTTTTGGAGTGAGATTAACAAGTTAAGAAAGCCTAGAGAACAAATGGATTTGTCAGTTAAAAATAGGAGAGGAGAGTTATTAAATGGAGAGTTAGAGGTATTGGGAAGATGGAGGGAATATTTTGAGGAATTGTTAAATGTTGATGAAGATAGGGAAGCTGTGATTTCGTGTATAGGGCAAGGAGGAATAACATCTTGTAGGAGTGAGGAAGAGCCAGTTGTGAGTGTGGGGGAAGTTCGTGAGGCAGTAGGTAAAATGAAAGGGGGTAAGGCAGCCGGGATTGATGGGATAAAGATAGAAATGTTAAAAGCAGGTGGGGATATAGTTTTGGAGTGGTTGGTGCAATTATTTAATAAATGTATGGAAGAGGGTAAGGTACCTAGGGATTGGCAGAGAGCATGCATAGTTCCTTTGTATAAAGGCAAAGGGGATAAAAGAGAGTGCAAAAATTATAGGGGGATAAGTCTGTTGAGTATACCTGGCAAAGTGTATGGTAGAGTTATTATTGAAAGAATTAAGAGTAAGATGGAGAATAGGATAGCAGATAAACAAGGAGGCTTTAGGAAAGGTAGGGGGTGTGTGGACCAGGTGTTTACAGTGAAACATATAAGTGAACAGTATTTAGATAAGGCTAAAGAGGTCTTTGTGGCATTTATGGATTTGGAAAAGGCGTATGACAGGGTGGACAGGGGGGCAATGTGGCAGATGTTGCAGGTGTATGGTGTAGGAGGTAGGTTACTGAAAGCAGTGAAGAGTTTTTACGAGGATAGTGAGGCTCAAGTTAGAGTATGTAGGAAAGAGGGAAATTATTTCCCAGTAAAAGTAGGCCTTAGACAAGGATGTGTGATGTCACCGTGGTTGTTTAATATATTTATAGATGGGGTTATAAGAGAAGTAAATGCGAGAGTCTTGGCAAGAGGCGTGGAGTTAAAAGATAAAGAATCTCACATAAAGTGGGAGTTGTCACAGTTGCTCTTTGCTGATGACACTGTGCTCTTGGGAGATTCTGAAAAGAAGTTGCAGAGATTGGTGGATGAATTTGGTAGGGTGTGCAAAAGATGAAAATTGAAAGTGAATACAGGAAAGAGTAAGGTTATGAGGATAACAAAAAGATTAGGTGATGAAAGATTGGATATCAGATTGGAGGGAGAGAGTATGGAGGAGGTGAATGTATTCAGATATTTGGGAGTGGACGTGTCAGCGGATGGGTCTATGAAAGATGAGGTGAATAATAGAATTGATGAGGGGAAAAGGGTGAGTGGTGCACTTAGGAGTCTGTGGAGACAAAGAACTTTGTCCTTGGAGGCAAAGAGGGGAATGTATGAGAGTATAGTTTTACCAACGCTCTTATATGGGTGTGAAGCATGGGTGATGAATGTTACAGCGAGGAGAAGGCTGGAGGCAGTGGAGATGTCATGTCTGAGAGCAATGTGTGGTGTGAATATAATGCAGAGAATTCGTAGTTTGGAAGTTAGGAGGAGGTGCGGGATTACCAAAACTGTTGTCCAGAGGGCTGAGGAAGGGTTGTTGAGGTGGTTCGGACATGTGGAGAGAATGGAGCGAAACAGAATAACTTCAAGAGTGTATCAGTCTGTAGTGGAAGGAAGGCGGGGTAGGGGTTGGCCTAGGAAAGGTTGGAGGGAGGGGGTAAAGGAGGTTTTGTGTGCGAGGGGCTTGGACTTCCAGCAGGCATGCGTGAGCGTGTGTGATAGGAGTGAATGGAGACAAATGGTTTTTAATACTTGACGTGCTGTTGGAGTGTGAGCAAAGTAACATTTATGAAGGGGTTCAGGGAAACCGGCAGGCCGGACTTGAGTCCTGGAGATGGGAAGTACAGTGCCTGCACTCTGAAGGAGGGGTGTTAATGTTGCAGTTTAAAAACTGTAGTGTAAAGCACCCTTCTGGCAAGACAGTGATGGAGTGAATGATGGTGAAAGTTTTTCTTTTTCGGGCCACCCTGCCTTGGTGGGAATCGGCCAGTGTGATAAAAAAAAAAAAAAATAAATGTTTCAGTAGTAATCAGTTTATGTAAGCTGGATTGTTTTTAAATATGTAGCAAAATAGTGTTCATATTGCATGCAGTATTCATAACTAAGTTGTAAGATTTTGTTTATTGTATTAGTTTTTATTCGCTATTTATAATATTATGTGTACATTGTTTAATGACTGTAATAAATATTGTTTCCACTGCTAGATGTCAATATTCAGAATAATTATTTTGTTTACTGCTCCTTATGTTTATATAATATGGGATTTTATTTTTATTTATTTGGTTAGTTTTTATTACAGTATACAATATGTATATTGCTTTGTGGAGTGGAGGAGTTTGGCACCTCTGGTGCACTTGATTCAGAATTAGATGCAAATCATATTTAATGTGAGCTCCAGTACTTTACACTCAGCAGACTGGTACCCTGTACTCTAATATTGTGATTACTCGATTTTTTTTACATGCTGAATGTTCAGTAAGTTGTGCTGTAGAAAGACATTCACAGCAAAGAATGATAATTTTCTTTCAAATCATCATGCAAATGTTATACAGTAATTTGATAGCTTATGGTATGTATAGCATTTCAGTCAATCTTATTTATACTGTTAAAGGTTTCACTTCCCTTATAAATGTATAGTTCTCTGCTTCAAGTGTCTTTCCACTGTTATTTGTTGGCTTACAGCCTTGATTCTGCATCAGTAAGTCCTGTATAATGCTAAGCATGACAATAATGAACTCTTAAATATGGGTTGGTAGAACAAAATGTAGTACAGTCAAGCACTGAAACCTCAGATGAATTATAGTCAAGAGGTATTATCAACTTATGATTCATCCTAAATTTCAAGGAGCAGTTTTCAATGATGACTCAAAAAAAGGAAACTATTTTTTTTTTCCCCTCCAACAGACCGATCATATTCTACCGAGGCAGGGTGACCTAAAAAAAATTTGTTTTCCTTTTTAAATTTAGTAATTTACACAGGAGAAGGGGTTACTAGCCCCTTGCTCCTGGCATTTCAGTTGCCTCTTACAACACAGCTGGCTTACGGAGGAAGGATGCATCCCCACTTCCCCACGGAGATGAAAGAAAAATAAAAAATACCTTATCAGTATCTGAATATCAAAACAGAGTTCCCTATTTTTTTATAAGGATTCTATGCTTTCAGTGCCTACCTGTGCAACAGTGTGTTGTTTGCCCTCTTGCACCACCCTGTGTTGCCTTCATGCATGTTACACATTGATGTCCTTTGATTATACTGTTGCTCTTGTTTCTGATGATCTAAAAACATATTATAATAAGCAGTAATCATGAACAAGCAATATAAGATGCAAAACCCACAGGGGGATGGTGAATGATAGCTCTAGGCCATTCATGTTGCAGTCAGCACATCTTCAGGAGCTTTCAGTGTTGCAGAAATTGGTAGGAAGTCCAGGTGGATTCGTTCAAGGAAGCAACTCTAGCTAGAGAGTCGTTTCCTAGAAACTACCTGGACTTCCTACTCATTTCTGCACCATTGCAAGCTCCTGAAGATGTGTTGATTGCAACATAAAAAACTAGAGCTATCATTCAACAACTCTCCTGTGGTATAAATTATTTAATACTAATTTAATGCATATAAACTGTTTTGTCTGGAGTGAGTCTTCATCAGACTATGTAAGAGAAAATCGCCGGAGATTTATATCTACTTAAGAAGAATAATATATTTTTAGAAATAACAGAGCAAAAATACTTCATGGTAAAATATTATGTGTAATACATATACTGTACTGTATTGTGTCCTGAAAAAAATGTAGATGACATTGGTGTTGATGAAATATATTTTAGTTGTGTAGTGTGTTAGGAGAGTATCTTTGTTATATATTGTTAAGTCTTATTAACTGTTATGGTTTCAATGTTTCCCTGGGTCAGTGCTGGGTTGAGTAATTAAACTGCACAATATGCTATGCAGTATTTATCAGACAGGAAATGAATTAAGCAATTGAAACATTGTATATCTTTGCCCTTCCTGTATTATAGTTATTTATAGTTTAAGGGAATGCACATTGAGGAAATAAAACAGTATTTTATATTTGAACCTCATTGAGGCCCTCTTCAACAGCGAGGTGATACATACACTACTCTTTGCAACTTTTGTTATAGTATCTCCATGTGGGTTCATTGTGTCACCGACCAGTGTTGTTGAACTTTTGAAATTCTTACATATTTATGTTTAGTTTTGATGTTGCAAGCTTTGGAGTTTTATGACAGAGTTTGGAGGAACCCTCCCAGGGCAGCTCTAACTATGACCAAGTCGCACCCACTGTAGTCAAGCCATGTAACCGAGAAATGTATGTTGATCCGCCAGACATCACAAACATTGTTGAGACTCCATTCCAGGTTATAAACTTAGTTTTGTGTATTGTCAACTTTAAATTTTGTGTAATATCAACCCTAAACCTATTGCTGTACTGTTTATTTTTTATTAGTCATGCTGTCTAATTTGTGTGTGATCTTTCTGTGTGATGTATATAAGGCAAAATGAAAATTCTGGTTTGTAATTAAGGTTTGAATTGGTCCTGTGAATAATGGATTTGGTAATGTTGTGCATTAACTTGTTTTTGAATACTGAGCTCATATTGAAGTTTTTTGTTGCAAAATAATTTTACAAAGAAACTACTTTAATGCTGTTATCTCTTTGTGGTAAAATCACTTGTATTCAGTTAATTTCATAACTTAATTCAACAGGAATACTTGTGTGTCAAATATTTCTTGTCAAGGATTAACAGCTACTCATTTTTTATATATTTTCTCAGTTTTGTTGTATAAAACTTGTTGCAGTTATTTATTTTGTTTTCAGTCTTGTGAACATTGTAGCAGACATTTGTTTTATCTGGAAAAAGATAACAGTACAGTATATAATTGAATGTTACATAATTTTCAGGTGCCCTATGAGATTGGCATCTTGCGTCAGTTTCCATTCAGCAGCAGTTCTCAGCGCATGTCAGTGATGGTGCGCAAGCTTGGAGAACAACACATGGATCTTTATGTTAAGGGAGCTCCAGAAATTATCCAGAGTCTCTGCAAACCTGAATCAAGTTAGTAGAATGCATTACTGATTCATACCAGCTTAGTAGAAGCTGATAAAAATGTAGTGTTCACTACAGTACATGCTATTGTACTCTTGTTTAAGTGTCAGTTTTCATGAAGTGCCATTTTTATCATCTTACAAAAGCCTCTTGACTTATTTCTAAAGATTTCAGATGGTGGGTAGACTTTAAACTGCAGTGTTAGACAGGCAGCAAACTCATCTGACTTTATTGATTATTTATAATTACCTGTGTGTAGCTGCATGAGAGGGAGTGGTGCTCATGATCTCCCATCTTCATTGTTTGACGTATAATTTTTTTTTAAATTTCCAGAGTTAAAGTATACCATCTATTGTATTCGGTTCCTTTGTTGTATATTATACGTACTACAAGAAACAAGTCCTATGGTAATTCTTTCTTCTTTCCCTTTTTGTTTCCATGTGATAAGAAAAATATTTTTGGTACAATACTTTGTGAAATTTTTTATATAAACCTTATATTTTATGTATAGACATCTTTACAGAAATATTGAAGTAAAGTACAGTACATATACATTTCTGTGAGTGGTGTTTTTCTGGTGTATTCGTATATTGTACAGTGTTAGTTTTAACAGAACTGTATTAACTGGAAAGCTCAGCTGGATCATGGCCAGAGGTATTTTGAACTTCTGATTCATCCTGCCTAACCCACTGTGAGAACCTATGAGAAAATTGCAGGGTATAATTTCCAGGACAGAGCACTACAGTGTACATCAGGATAGACCATATTAATTTTCCAGGACCAAAACAAAAATTTTGTTTCTGTAAAGTATCAGGTGCTGAATTTTCAGGGCTCTTATGAAGTTTATATGCAAGTTAAAATGTAAAGATGTCCTTTCTAACAGTACCAGATGGCTTGGGGCCTATACTAACCCACTTCACAGTGCAAGGGTTCCGTGTCATAGCTCTTGCTTACCGCACCCTACATATGAAGCTATCTTGGCATGAGGCTCAGAAAATTTCTAGAGATCAAGTGAGTTGGTTGCTTTTATTAAATGTCATATTTTATTTATATACTGGATATAAACTGTGATACAGAAGTTTTGCATCTTAGATACAGTGTACAAAAGATCATTGATTATCTGGCCCCTCTGGGAAGATGTGACCAGCAGATTGTCATATCGTTTTTATATAGCCTATAAACATTATCTGTTTAGATCCTGGATTGAGCAAGACTGTCAGGTAATGTTCAGAGTCAAATAACTAGTGGCTGCATATAACTGATGATCTACTGTAATACACAAAGCTTATTTTTTAATGCAGATTCATGAATTTTTCACACTGAATTTAGGTGGAACAGGATCTGACATTTGTGGGTCTGTTGATACTGCAAAACATGTTAAAACCAGAGACCTCTGCTGTCATACATCAGCTACAGCAGGCCAATATTAGAACACTTATGGTTACAGGTTAGTTATGTAAATAATGTATTGTAATTGCTGTATATGCTATGTCTGATTACCTCTTATTTTCCAGGTGCTGTATGACCCCTACAGGTTCAGCACTTCCACATGAAAAAAATAATAATGTTTATGCAGTAACATTAGTAAAACATTTTTGAGCTTGTATTAATTTCTGGTTTTTCCATGGCCTGTACAGTGTTGTCACTGGATGTTAATTCTCAAGTATCTAATACTTGTTCTTAGAATGTACCAATTTCATTTATCAGAATTGATTTCATGTAATGTTTGTCCTATAATTGGATCAAGGTGGCAAATGTAGATTCTTTCCCAACCATCTCATGTATAGACTATATCAAGAAGAATAAAAGTCACAATAGTACTAGGTCTTGAATAAGTCACAACTACTCCATTGATTAGAGAAAAATCTTTAGACCAGTTGTGACTTAATAATGACCCAGAATGGACAAAAAATGTCCAAAGATTTATCTTCAATATGTGAGTTGGTTGCACATCTGTCATTTTGTTTCACTGTCCTCTGAAGCATTTTGCAAGTTGGTTTGGTTACAACTTAAACATTTATCACTTATCCATTTGAGAATTCTCATTAATAATCTTGAAATTCTTAGCATTTTAGTTAAGCTTAATAAGAGAGAAAATATCCTGTGGGAATGCTGTATCTCACTATCAGTAAATAAAGTACTGCTAGAGCTTTTTTGAGTCCTCTACGAGTGGGATTCGAAACCCACCTGTTCCGTGGTTTGATTGCAATTGTGTTATTACGATTTCGTGAGTCATATTGTATATGACTGTCCATGCTTCTCAACTAGGTCCTTACTATCAATTAAAAATAAGATATTTTAGTGTTGTAGGTATAATTGATCTGTTTCTGGAATGCTTGAACTAGGACATTCCAGAGGACATAAAGCTGTGGCTCATGTAAGTTTAGTTCATATTTTTATCATTTCTTAACTGAATTCTAGAATGGAGCAGTCTTTAGATATCTTTGTTTCTATTTTTTAACACAATGGCTGTCTCCCACCAAGGTAGGGTGAAGCAAAAAAGAATAAACGTAAAGTTTGCTTCTTTTTACATTTAGTAATTTATACAGGAGAAAGGGCTACTAGCACCTTGCTTCTGGCATTTCAGTTGCTTCTTACGACATGCATGACTTACGGAGGAAGGATTCTCCACTTCCCCATGGAGGAATATCTTTGTATCTTATCAGTTTTCAGCAGCTGGAAATTTAAATTATTCGAAGTACTATATTAAATGAAACTTGAGCTGCTTCCAACTGTTTAGGTAGATTTTTCCTGTGTTTTGTAACTGCTCTGCTCAGAATGAAGAAATGTTTGTGTACCATAGTCATTGTATTAATTCAGGTGAGCCAGTACAACTGAAGCATGAGAGTGTAACAGTGTTAGTACTTGTGTATTATAGGTATTTATATTCTCGATACCATCATTAAGATCAGAGCAAGTTTCATGAAGGTTCGTCATGTTGGAGCAATTAAGATAGATTTTTAAATACTCATGGTGAAATAAAAACTTTAGATAACTCAGATATCCTGATTTCACAGGAGATAACATCCTGACGGCCATAAGTGTAGCCCGTGACTGTGGTATGGTGGGGACTACTCACCAGGTTCTTGTAGCCAAGGTTACACCACCAATTTCTGACCTTCCTCCCTCACTGGTCTTTGAGCCAGCTGACACATCTGATATCATGATTCACTCCACTACTCAAGATCTGGTTAGTAACTTCTAGTCTGTAAGTAATATACAGTATTATCTTATTCCTACCATTTTCAGCCATACTTAAGGATGGTCCTAAACACCCTGGCTATTGCTTCTTGTTGAAGCTTCCTTTCACTTACATTATTTTTTTCACTTAAAGGTTTTCTCTTAAGTGTCCCTGCATTGCAATTGCTCTTTTAATATGAAAAAGCTCTTTAATTTTTGTGTGAGCATGTTAGATAGGAGTGAATGGAGACGAATGGTTTTTGGGACCTGACGAGCTGTTGAAGTGTGAGCAGGGTAATATTTTGTAAAGGGGTTTAGGGAAACCAGTTAGCCAGACTTAAGTCCTGGAAATGGAAAGTACAATGCCTGCACTTTAAAGGAGGGGTTTGGGATATTGACAGTTTGGAGGGACATCTCAACTGTTTTATCTGAGCACCTCTGCAAAGACAATGATTATGTATGAGTGAGGTGAAAGTGTTGAATAATGATAAAAGTATTTTCTTTTTGTGGATTTTCTTTCTTTTTAGATCACCCTGCCTCGGTGGGAGATGGCTGACTTATTGAAAAAATAAATAATAATATAATTCTCCATGGAGACGTGGAAAAGAATTCTTCCTCTGTAAGCCATGCGTGTCGTAAGAGGTGACTAAAATGCCGGGAGCAAGGGGCTAGTAACATTTCCTCCTGTATAAATTACTAAATGTTAAAAGAAAAACTTTAGTTTTTCTTCTTAGGTCACCCTGCCTCGGTGGGAGACTGCCTGTGCGTTGAAAAAAAATGATTTTATTAGTACTAGTAGTAATTATTATTATCATTTTCCAATAAGATATGTTAATTGTTTATGTACATTCAGACTAGTGTGTCCATCACTGTGGACAGCAACATCCCAAAGTACCATTTGGCTGTGAGTGGAAGAGCTTGGGCTTTGATATACCAGTACTTCCCTGATTTACTACCAAGAATTATCACACGTGGAACAGTATTTGCACGGATGTCACCTGACCAAAAAGCCCAGCTTGTGGAGGAATTGCAGACCATTAACTATATTGTGGCTATGTGTGGAGATGGTGCAAATGACTGTGGGGTAAGATTTCTCTTGTCAAGTGTGATTACATTTTTGTAATTACTCTACCTATTTGTAGTTACAGGAATAGAATTACTTCATGTTCACGATGTCCTATCTTCATTTTTAATTTTATATATTGGTTTAGTATTCCAGTGGTTGTAGCATTTAAATCATATTCTTGAATCTTACTCCAATAGTTTACAACTCTTTTATTTGTGACTTTTTTTTAGTGTTCTTTGTTATGAGTTTAACACTTAGATAAATTATTATAATCATAATTGAGTTTACAATTGTGGATTCCTGTACTGTTAATGCTGATAAAATTATTTTGTATTATTTTTGTATCCCTTTATTATTTACACAGTTATCATGTATCCTCTTTTATCAGCATATCTTTACAGTGGATCTTTACGAGGACGTTTACAGTGTTTTTAGCTTTCCTAACTCATTTTTCTTTTTTACCTCTTGAGTCATTTTTATAGCACATCAGGATGTTTTTGTACTTATCCACTGGTGTATATTTTGTATGCAAAACCACACCACTGCCTAGTACAGTGGACCCCCGGTTAACGATATTTTTTCACTCCAGAAGTATGTTCAGGTGCCAGTACTGACCGAATTTATTCCCATAAGGAATATTGTGAAGTAGATTAGTCCATTTCAGACCCCCAAACATACACGTACAAACGCACTTACATAAATACACTTACATAATTGGTCGCATTCGGAGGTGATCGTTATGCGGGGGTCCACTGTATTCCAATTTGGGTCTGATGTGTGCTGTATACATTATTTTTGTCATTTAATTTTCTATATATCTGACAGCTGTTTTGAAGTTTGCCAGTCCAGCACATGAGTGTCATACAGTTGTATGTGTGATATTCTAGTGACTCAGTATTTTGTAAAAATCTTTAGTGTCATCAAAGATGAAGCTTCAAAACTATATAATGTATTTTGAGAGTACAGTGGACCCCCGCATAACGATCACCTCCGAATGCGACCAATTATGTAAGTGTATTTATGTAAGTGCGTTTGTACGTGTATGTTTGGGGGTCTGAAATGGACTAATCTACTTCACAATATTCCTTATGGGAATAAATTCGGTCAGTACTGGCACCTGAACATACTTACGGAGTGAAAAAATATCGTTAACCCGGGGTCCACTGTATATCTTAATTCACTGTATTTTTCTTGCTTAAACCAACTCATATCCCAGTTAAAGGTTAATTATTAACTGGATTAGTCACTTTAAGTTATAGTTTCAGTTGCATTTAATTAATTGTGGTAATTTAATTTCCCATAGGCACTGAAAACTGCTCATGTAGGCATATCATTGTCTGAAGCAGAAGCCAGCGTGGCTGCTCCCTTCACCTCCCGCACCAATAATATCAAGTGTGTGCCTCAGGTTGTGTGTGAAGGTCGATGTGCACTCACCACCAACTTCTCTGTCTTCAAGTACATGGCTCTTTACAGCATCATCCAGTTTGTCTCAGTTCTTATTCTTTATTCAGTGAGTTATATTACTTGCAATCCTGTCATTTCTATATCTTCAGCAGCAAAAGACTGGCAAGTAACCTATAGATGGTTAAATAGAAGTACAAAATGTTTTAAATGTAAAGGTTCATTTAAAAATCTATTGTACTAGACTGGTCAGTTATACTGGTCTAACACTTTGTGTAGCTATGTAAAATAATAATTTATATTAGGCTGTTATCATTTCTAGAGATCTCTCCACTGTGGACTGGGGTCACTACTAGCTCTTGTAAACACAGTATTTAGGATGGTGTGGGATTCAAGCAGCATGTTGAAGAGTATTGATTTTGCTGGTGATAGTGTCTGATATTAAGAATGATTTAAATTCCAAGCAAAGCATTGATTAATACATTTAAGTATATTGAAGGATTACAATTGGTCATAATAGTTTTTGAAAGCCCTCAGATGCATAGCATTATAGGTAGAACTTAAGCTTAAACAAGGTTTTGTTGTATTTTATCTTTTTTTTTTTTCACTAGTTGTCTCCCACCAGGGCAGTGACACCCAAAAATAGAAATGCATTTACCAGTAGATGTAGTGCCATAAATGCACAGACATCATAATTCAAATTCCCTCTGAATTACAGTTAATTAATGTATAAAAAGGAAGCACGTCTGTCTCGTGCTCAGCAGTCGGAGGATCAAGCCTCCACCACATCTTGCGCTGAATGATCCACATAGGTTTAGCACTTAAAATGAATTACTTAGGAACTCTGACCTGCATCATCCCACCCCTCCTTTATAAAGAGTGCAGGCACTATACTTTCTACCTCTGGCTAATACTTTGCCTTAATTAATTCCTTCATAAGTTTTGCTTTTACTGAAATAATCTTTTTACCACAATGGCCACTTTCCAATAAGGAAGGCTGACCCAGGAAGGAAATTCATTCACCATTGCTCATTCCAGAGCTGTTTTACGAAGAGAATATAGATGTAGCAATTAAAATAACTCATGTGAACTACAGCATTCCCAGGCATCCTTCAGAGTGCAGGCATTGTACTTCCCACCCCCAGAAATCAGTAATAATAGAGTAAAACAATATTGTGTATTATTTGAAGCAGAATTTAAATTAAAACTAATATAAGAATGACACACAATCTTGTAGTAATAGGGATTATAAATAATAGTTAAAAAAAAAAAACATGGTCTTTACTTTAAAAACGACTAGGTTTAGCCTAGATTTGAGTTTACAAATGATTTATCAAAGGTAAAAGTTTTCAACAAATTATGACAAGCTAATGTTTACCATATATGAGTAAGATAATTTCTGCTTTAATTGAATTTGTATACAGATATAGTAATAACATGTATGTTGAATGGTACACATATTCTGTCTTCAGGCCTTCTTTGGCATTGTCTGATTCAGTTGTGACTTGACAGTGGTCTAGCACAGACCGAAACATCATCCTAACTTTCCTGAGTGGTGGTTATTTGTGTGTAGTGGTTAGGTAATATCAGTTGTATATTCATCAGTGATGCTCATATATTGTGTAGTGTTTGTGTGTTTTGTTAAAGCTCTCAAGCTTTTGGAGGATTCTAAAGAAAAGTTGCTAAGGTTAGTGGATGAGTTTGGGAGGGTGTGTAAAAGTAGAAAGTTAAAAGTGAACATAGATAAGAGTAAGGTGATGAGGGCATCAAACGTTTTAGATAAAGAAAAATTGGATATCACATTGGAGGGAGGGAGTGTGGAAGAAATGAATGTTTTCAGATATTTGGGAGTTGACTTATCAGCAGATGGGTTTATGAAAGATGAGGTTAACCATAGAACTGATGAAGGAAAAAAGGTGAGTGGTGCATTGAGGTATGATGTATCTGTGGAGATAAAGAACATATCCATGGAGGCAAAGAAGGGAATGTACAAGAGTATAGTGGTACCAACACACTTATGTGGGTGTGAAGCATGGGTTGTAAATGCTGCAGCAAGGAGGCGGCTGGAGGCAGTGGAGATGTCCTGTCTAAGGGCAATATGCGGTGTAAATATTATGCAGAGAATTCGTAGTGTGGAAATGAGTGTGGGGTTAGTAAAAGTATTAGAGGGCTGAAGAGGGGCTGTTGAGGTGGTTTGGTCATTTAGAGGGAATGGAACAAAGTAGAATGACTTTAAGAGCATATAAATCTGTAGAAGGAAGGAAGGTGGGGAAGGGGTCATCCCCAGGAAGGTTGGAGGGAGGAGGTAAAGGAGGTTTTTGTGGGTGAGGGGCTTGGACTTCCAGCAAGCGTGCGTGAGCATGTTAGACAGGGGTGAATGGAGATGAATGGTTTTTGGGACCTGATAGGCTGTTAGAGTATGAGCATGGTAATATTTTGTGAAGGGATTCAGGGAAACTGGTGAGCCAGACTTGAGTCCTGGAAATGGGAAGTACAATGCCTGCACTTCAAAGGAGGAGTT
Organism: Cherax quadricarinatus; assembly: GCF_038502225.1. Taxonomy (NCBI): domain Eukaryota; kingdom Metazoa; phylum Arthropoda; class Malacostraca; order Decapoda; family Parastacidae; genus Cherax; species Cherax quadricarinatus. The sequence goes on along the minus strand of NC_091347.1, from coordinate 21,709,742 downwards.
TGGGATATTGGCAGTTTGGAGGGACGTCCAAGCTTTCGTATCTGAGCGCCTCTGCAATGACATTGATTATGTATGAGTGATGGTGAGTGTGTTGAATGATGATGATTTTTTTTTTTTTGGGGGGGGGGGTCACCTTGCCTCAGTGGGAAATGGCCAGTGTTTAAAAAAAAAAAATTAAAGTTGAGGACTGTCTTTCTTTAGCCATGGCCACCAAAGTGTTCCATAGATATTTTTATCTTGGGAAGAAGTGCGCAAAACATTTTGGATATCACCATTATTTTTTATTGGGCTTTTAAATTTTGAGCAGATTAATACACAAGCCTGTTCTAGGAACTTCAGGTTGTGCTCGAGTGAAGTTGAAAGCCTTAATATAATATCACTTGTATTGACATTTATTTCAGGCCTATACGAATCTTTCTGACCCTCAGTTCCTATACATTGACCTCTTCATTGTGACAGTTGTTGCCATCTTCATGGGCTACACGGGACCAAGCCTGTAAGTAGTAATAACTTTTTCACATTCTAGAATCTAGATAATGAACATTGTTATTTTTATTTTGCATAGCACTTGCTAGCTGCACTCATGCATGTTATTGTAGAGTGTGATACATTTATTGCAAAGACAAAATGTAAATAATCATTTATAAATCAGTGGCCAGAAGTTAAATCCTATTATCCCTAAACATTTTTTTAGTATTGGATTCTTCGTTTTAGGTAGAACATTCGGCTTCAGCCACTTACATAATGGATGTATAGGCATAACACTGACAGGTATAAAGAAAATATGCAGAACAAGCCTTCACTGGGACTACATTTTGCTCAGGGTAGAGCTCCAGCTAGTCCTACTAAAAGTTTCTATATACATGTATTGTCTTTGTATTGGTGCTCTCACATAATGGTTAGGTAATGTAAGAGAAACACAAGATTGTCAGGATGAAGAGGCTGTGTCTTTTCCTCGGCCTCACTCCCATTGGCTGTTTCTCAAGACTGTTTTCATGTTGCTTCATAACAATCAGCTGTATAACCACATTTGCTTATTTACGTGAGGCGTTCTACCCGTGTAGGGCATTCATCGCAGGGAGTAGTGGAGGGTTGTTAGTCATTAACACCATTCAGCATTCCCTATCAGAGCTATCTACACCATGTTTTTTTTTTTTTTTTCTAAGAAATAGGGATTAAATATTTAATTAAAAAATAAAATTTTAATGGTTGTAATTATTACCAAACAATACCACATTAACCATATGGTGGGTAATGTTAAGCTAGCATTGTCTTTGACTTAGATACTTATTTAATGTGCTGTGAGCATATTAATAGGAAGTTTGCTATGAAAATCTAGAGTTAGCTAAGAGTATCTTGAGCCGAACCATATAGCCTTAATTTTGAGCAATTTTCACCAAAACATCAATGGCAACTTTCCATTTGTGAACATAGCCATTGAGTTTTATTCTCAAGGGGTGCAAGTCTATAAACTATATTTGAAAATTCAAAACAGATGTATTTTTTTAAATACAGTGGACCCCCGCCTTACGATATTATTTCATTCCAGAAGTCTGTTCAGGTGCCGTTACCGACCAAATTTGTTCCCATAAGGAATATTGTGAATTAGATTAGCCCGTTTCAGACCACCAAAAATACACATACAAAAGCACTTACAAAAATACACTTACATAATTGGCCGAGTTGGGAGCTGATCGTAAGGCGGGGGTCCACTGTATTTGCTGTGGAGATTTAAGTTTGATTTGCATACATATTAATTTCTGAAAATATACTAGCAGAGTTATTGTGGACATCCTTGTTCCAAGTCCTATCTGAAGATAAGGATATCCTTGTTCCCACTTCCATCACAGGATAGTGTCCTTGTTTCCAAACCCACCTGAAGATAACTTTACCAAGAACATTCATGCCTTGAGCTGGAATGACATGGTATGTTCTATTTCCAGTGAGCTCGTGGCAGAAAAGCCACTTGGTAACCTGCTTGGAGCTGTCAACATGTTTTCCGTCCTGTCACAGATCTTCCTTGTCATCCTTTTCCAAGTCATCGCTTATTTTTATCTTTTGCAACAACCCTGGTATGTTTGAAGCTTGAATGTATACAAGGTAATGCAGTGTAAGCCTAATCATTTGATATTAATAATTCACAATCCTCATTAATTGTAATAAATATAGTATAGAGGAGCTCACTCTCTCATCTTTTAGATGTATGCTATACAGTTTGAATATAAAGGCTTTGTATACTCCTAAATGCTTATAATTTACCAGTTGGAATTAAGTACTCAGAAGTATGGATACAAGAGCTTACGCTGCAAGTACTGCAATAAAGAGCAACAGCTCATGTAATAATAGTCCCTCAAAGAAATCTTTATAGAAAAGTCAAGTCAGCATAGCTGTTATTATTTACAGTTTTACTTGGATTATATCACATTTTGATGTGATGCTGAACTTTTTTTTTTTTTTTTTATTACTCTTAAACATAATAATTGGTTTTCACAGTATTTCCATTTTTTTTTTTCACTTGCTTAAAGAGTGACTGCTGTATTCTCTCAGTACTATATACTCTAGCAAGCAGTGTTTATAATGTAACACAAAAATGTTATAACATTAGAAATGTACACTGATGCAGTGATATTTAACTTTTTTTTTTTTTTTTTTTACACTTTTTGAGATAGCTGACTCAACCATAATTATTCCCTCTCCTTTGTAACAAAATTGTAGTCTTGAAATTATAACAATCCTATTTCTTCAGGAGAGTTCCTTGATGCAAGTGAGGAATTCAATCTGCCCATCCCTTGGTTCAAATGTGAATGAATCCCATTTCCCCAGGCATTATATGACTCCTACTAGTTTAGCATTATCCCACGAATGTGATAATAGCACCCCCTACAGTACCTGTGCTCAAAAGTAAGGGTGGTGATGCATTTCAGAGGGTCATTTGAGGTATGTCCATTCACTTCTGGCTGGATGTTTGTTGAATGAGCGATTGTTTTCCTTTGGCGAGAAACAGCTCATGTATCTTTTAAATTAACACTATGGTGTTTCCAGATAGTTATCCCCTTGAAAGGCAAAATTACCCTCTGGGGGTAATTATCCCCAGGCTAAATAACCACTCGACTAAGGAATAAATAAAACGGATATAGTTTCATACTTTTAGAGTTATGTGTAATTAACAAATATGCAAAAAGTCTTAACATGGCTTGTCATTAAATGAGTTCAAAATATTTTAAATGTACAGTGGACCCCCGGTTAATGATATTTTTTCATTCCAGAAGTATGTTCAGGTGCCAGTACTGACCGAATTTGTTTCCATAAGGAATATTGTGAAGTAGATTAGTCCATTTCAGACCCCCAAACATACATGTACAAACGCACTTACATAAATACACTTACATAATTGGTCGCATTGGGAGGTGATCGTTAAGCGGGGGTCCACTGTATTTAATTTTCTATTATGTGTGTCAGTTAATTTTACTTTCATAGCTTCATTGGTGGTGATTGCTTCATTCACTGTATGCTTTTAGAGCAAATTAAGAATTAATCTGATTCATGACTTTTAATTTAAAAGGTTTGAACCTAATAAGAAACCTGATGACAAAGAGCCAGACAATGTAGTAAGCTGGGAAACTGCTACCATTTTCTATGCGTCGAGCTTCCAGTATCTCGCCCTGTGCGTAGCATACTCCCCTGGACAGCCGTTCAGGAAACCTCTCATAACCAATGGTAAGTGTTGATGAAAAAGAATTACTGAAAAATTTCTTATAAGCAACAAAATTATCTTGTTATAGTTTATGTTCACACCTCTATAAATACTAAGATTAGCAGCATAAACTAAACTTGCAAACATTAAATGGTATTCAGAAACCATGACACTCACATTCAAAATGCTTTCTCTTGTTTGTGCATCCCATTCATAAGTATGCAGTGCTTACATAAAACTCATTCCTAGTAAAATGAAGCAAAACTTGAGAGTATAAAAGAGTGCACGAAGACTGGCACTTGAGGTCAGGGATATGAGCTAGGGAGAAATAATGCAATTATGTTATTGATACTCTTGTTATTACAGTGTGGCTAACAGTGTCGCTGATAATACTCACCGTGACAACCCTAGTGATGCTCCTGTGCCCATGGCCATGGCTGATGAATCTCATGAACATGAAGTATGCCTCAGACAGTTACTTGATGTTCCGCATTGCTCTTCTTCTCTTTGTAGCAACACACTTCGTCATTTCAGTCAGCACAGAGGTAATACCTGACAAGGTTTTCACATTGTACAATATGTTATTTTCCTTAGTAATACATAATAAAATATATATGTGACTGAGTTGAGAAGTGTCTGCAGTGAAACTGTCAAGTGAAGTACAGTACAGAGATCAGGGGCATGTTAAATAGACTTTCTGCTGGAGTGAGCAAGGTAACATTTATGAAGGGATTCTGGAAAAACCAGTTAGCTGGATTTGAGTTCTTGTAATGGGAAGTACAGTGCCTGCTCTCTGAAGGATGTTGAAATATGGAGGGTTATCTGAACTATAATGTTGGTGTTCTGGCAAGACTGAATGACAGTGAAAGTGTTTTGATAGGTCACCTACCTTGGTGGGAGATTGTCTTTTATTAAAATTTGGCAAACTATATGAATGAATCAAACTTTAAATATGAGAAGACAAAACAAAATAGTATGCAGTGTGTGTGTCACAAACATTACCCTTACCCTGTGTTTTCTGTATATGTACAGTACTTTAAACATTTATTATTTTACTGTTTAAAAAAAGTGGATATCCCCTTTAACACCAAGCATTACTACTAGTATTGACAGGTTATAATCAGCATGGTTTACTTGGTTATAGGAAGTTTTGGGGTGGGTAGACTATGGTATTATACTTGATGGCAGTTTGTGTATGAAGTTGACACAGAGTAATGTCCAACTATGTGTATTTTATTGACCTGGTATGACCCTTGTGTGTTTAGTGCTTAGTTTTTATTGTAATATTATAATCAAAGAAAGCGCTAAACTGAAAGGTCATGTAGGACTGTAGTAATAATATTGACCTGGTAAGGGTGGAAGTGTGGGGAAACATGGGTAATTGCTGTTTTTATGGCATAACCCTCCATCAGTAAGAAATTGCTATTAACAAGGCAGGGATGAAAACACTACCTGTAAGGAGTCTGCTCATTCACAACTGTGAGAAAGGTGTACAGTATCTCCCTCAGCTGACTGAATATTTGCGATCCACTTGGGTGTATACGGCAACCTAGTTAGGACATGGTTATACTGAAAATTAGCTAAATATCTGAGTTACTTAAAATTCACTAATCAGGTTATATAGCTCAAAGCAGAAAGGCTCTGAGCTCAAATTCTGGGCGTGGTGAAATGTGTGGGCAAGTCTTGCCCAATTTCCATGTTATCTAACATAGGCACTTAGTTATTAGCTGGTTTCCCTCAAGGAAGGTTTCTTGATGCAGGTGAGGGGTTCTTGATCAAAGGAATTGGATCTGTGCTCCAGTTTCCTGAATTAAACCTGAATACCTTCCACATCCCCCCACAGGCACTATAATCCTATGGGTTTAGCACTTCCCCCTTGATTGCAATAATATTAGCTGGTTGTTTTGGAGTGCATCCTAGAGAAAGTATCCTATACTCTAAACTTGCTGCACTTTTATTTCTAGAACCAGGCTTTGAAATGTACTGAAATATGATACTAGCTCTGTTAAAACAAGTAAAATTTACATTATCTCTAGCTAGAATTAATTTAGGACTGATTAAATATTAAACATTATTTTTCCCTACATCACCAACTGAAACTATTTTTTTTCCTCCAACAGTACTTCATAGCCAGCAGCAGAGCATTGAAGAAATGCTTCCAGTGGGTAACATGCAAACGCATGCCCAAGAACAAATACAAAATTGTGCTAAGAGAAATGGACGAGGACCCAAACTGGCCACCAGTTGGAACACCAGTCTACAGTTATCAAAGAACATGATACTTGGGAAGGAAGAATTTTTCACTTAGCCCACAATTTAGAGGAAATTTTAGCTGATGCTGTTTCCTCTCTGACCATTATCAGCTGACATGGTGATATTTCTGTCCACTCCTGGACCATTGTCTTCTAAAATTTTTACCAGATGTTGGTTAATAGTGAATTGTTCCAGTCATGATATTGTAACATACTGAAGGAATTCTTATGATAAAGTGCACTTAAATGAGGCAAAGTTTATTGAAGATTTACTTTTGTGATAACTGGTTGTAGTTATCTATCATAAATTTTTATTTAAAATTTTTTAGTGTATTTTTTTAACATTTTAAACTGGCTAAGAAAGTAAACTTTTTAAATTTTGTATTCCAGGAAAATATGAATGTGCTTCAATAAATTTCTTAAGATTTATTAATGTATAATAAAGTGAGTGTATCAATAATCACTTTTATGCATGATATACTGTATAATTTTAGATCTGTGATATTTAATGTTTTTAATTACTACAGTATACCAGTATTAATATATACAAATATATTTTTACAGTTTAAAATTTATGGTTATAAATAAATATATGAATGCTATAGCATGTTTCACTTGCATCATTATGACATTCAGGCTCGAGTCAAGGAATTCGAGGACAGGTTCAATTCCTTAGATCGAGATTATTATTTATTATAATGAAGGGGGAGTGCTTAACCCGTAGGATTATGCAGCGCCTGTGGAAGGTATTCAGGCCTATTTCAGGGAACTGGAGCACAGATCCAATTTCCTAGATCAAGAGCCCCTCACCAACATCGAGCCTTCCTTGAGGGGTTTTATATCAAGAGCCCTGAATATTGTGGCACAGATCTGTATGACCCTTGTGGGTTTAGCACTTAGTTATGATTGTGGCACAAATTTAAATGTGTACTAGTGCTATTTTTGGGTGCTGTATAACCTACAGGTCATACAGTGCCTGGTGAATATGCAGAAGGTACCACCAATCCCATGGCTCGAGAACCTTTTAACAGCATCAAATTCCTCTCTCCCCTTGCACACCCATACCCACAGTGCTCCATGATCCATGTGGATTTAATGCATTTTTTTTTACAATGATAATTTCAAGTTAGAGGGACTACCATCCTGTGATAGTAGGTTGGTAGACAGTAACAACCCAGGAAAGTACTACCATCCTGCCAAGCAAGTGTGAAACTGACATCTGTAATTATTTTACATAATGGTAGGATTGTCTCAAACACGGAGGATAACAAGTACATCTTGCTACTTCTACTTATGCTTAGGTCACACCACACATGCATGTACATGCATATGTATATATATATATATATATACACACACACACACACACACACCTGGAGTTTTACCTGGAGAGGGTATCAGGGGTCAATGCCCCTGTGGCTTGGTCTGAGACCAGGCCTCATGGTGGATCAGGATCTGATCAACTAGGCTGTTACTGCTGGCCTGCACGCAAACTGATGTACGAACCATAGCCTGGGTTTTCTTCTATTTTTCTTAATAGTTCTTGTTTTTTTATTTCCTCTTATCTCCATGGGGAAGTGTAAAGAATTCGTCCTCCAAAAGCTATGAGTGTTGTAAGAGGCCACTAAAATGCCAGACCATGGGGCTAGTAACCCCTTCTTTATAAATTACTAAATTTAATTAGAAAAACTTATTGTTTCTCTTTTTCGGTCATCCTGCCTCGATGGGATATGGCCAGTGTATTGAAAAGAAAAAATTTCCAGTAAGAGCAGATCTTGGGCCAAGGATGTGTGATGGTGCCATATTTAAGGAGTTTATAGATGGGACTATAAGAAGTTGATACTAAACAGTAAGTCACAATACCATGGTTGGAACAATTCACCAAAAACTGTATTAGGAGAGGAACCTTATGATGACGATTTGGTCAAGAGAAGGACTGAAAGATACAGAAGAGTAAATGGGACAGGAATTTTAGTAGACAAGGGAAAGAAAGATGCAAGAATGTTGAGGAATCAGAAAAAAGTGACATACCTGTGATCAGTTTTAAGGGGTCTACTGCTGCAGGCTTCCTTGTTTATTATCTGTTTGTTGTACCATGCTGTTGCAGTTGGTGCACTATGCTACTGGTTCACACATCCACACACTGGTTGATCTGCCACACTGAGGAGGTAGTGGTCCAGTTTCCTCTTGAAAACATCTAGCCTTTGCTCTGGCAGTGAAAACAAAGAGTAATGTACAGTACACAATTTAATGGGTGTGAGGTAAGGTTTCTTAATATTACAATGAGGAATAGCTTGGAGAGAGTGGCAATGTCTTGTCTGAGATCAAGGTTTCATTTGTAATGAATATGTAATTAATATGAATGAAATTATATATTTGTGTGGAAAGTAGTATGTTTCAAAGGACAGAAGAGGGATTGCTAAAAAGATATAGTCATATAAAAAGAATGGGCAAGTTTTGACATGTACACAAATATCCCACATGTATTATAATAAAAAAAGTGCTAAACCTGCAAGGGTCATACTGCAACCCTTACAGAAGTCAAAGAAACTTGTGACGATGTTTCGGACAAACTTCGACCATTAATTAGCAAGTTTTAACGTACTATATTATAGGCAGATATTTTTAACTCCTAAGTACCTGTTGGGACCTCTTGTAAATTTTTATGGTATCTTTTCAAATTAACAGTTTAGCCTCTTTTTAATTGGTACAGGGTATTTTACTCTATTGTGAGATTAATTTATGTGCTTATTCATACAATTTCTTCCATTGTGATCGTGTGGTATGCATGTGTGTGGACATTTTTAGTGAAAGTGCAATGAAAGAACCTTTCAGTTTGAACATTAAAATGGTATACATCACCTACGCTGCCCAAGACAAGAGCCCCAACCTAGTAACCTCATACCCCCTTCAAACCAGGGCCAGGCACAGGATCCGCCATTATTATTGGATCACTCCAGGGCAGTGCTAAACCCATATGAGCCATACAGCACTTTGGAGAGGAGGAATGAGACACAATCAGGTTCAACAGAAGGAAGGGGAGCACAGACTTAATTCCTTAAACCAAGAGCCCCTCCCCTTTCACCAGCATCAAGGAACCTCCCTTGGGGACTAGGGGGGCAGGCTCCACCATGATCTTAATGCCAACAAATACCCCTGAGGCTCCATCATTCAGGGGCTAGTTTCTGCTCATTGTGGTATAAAACCTGACTGTCAACACCAAGATACCTGATGCCCAACTGAAACACCCATATGGTATATATACCTTAGTCAACACCTATACACAGTGCAGCTCGTGCCTCAACCTCAGACAACCCTCTCAGCTATCATATAAATCATGGGTCTTAACATTTTTCCCATTACAGACCCCCAATGGATTGTCCAATATATTCCCATACCCACCTTCACCAGACTGTCAACATCACCACAACCAGTCCTATTAAGTACCATTTTTTATTATAATAATAAAATTAAGTACCATAATTACTTCAAAAGATAAATAACAAAAAGGCACAATACCGTGACTGGAACGATACACAAATAACCCGCACATAAAAGAGAGAAGCTTACGACGACGTTTCGGTCCGACTTGGACCATTGACAAAGTCACACTAACCAGAGGTGGAGCAGGATGGCTATATATAGGCAGGAAGAGGTGGTGGTAGTAGTAGTAGTAGTAGTACAAGAATTGTATATAATACCGACAAGATGACATCTTTGCTCTGTGGCCTCATGACTCCAGTCTCTTCCTTTTCTTGAAGCTCTTAATAATCTTGCCCCTTCCATTAAGTTTAAAGCTGAATGGGAATCTAATTCTTTGCTTCCTTTCCTTGATGTCCATGTCCACCGCTCAGATACAGGTTTTTCCTTTTCCGTTTACCGTAAACCTATGCACAGTGGCATGTACATTCACTACTTTTCCTATCATGCTTCCCCTGTCAAGAAAAGTGTTCTTATCTCCCTCTTTCTCCGTGCCCTCCGCATCTGTGATCCTCAGTTCCTTCCAGCAGAAATTTCCACTCTTCATAATTCGTTCTCCCGTCTTGGCTACCCTTCCCATTTCATAGACTCTGCCCTCTCACGTGCTAAATGCAATTTCTTCTCTCCCAAACTCTACTCATGGGAACTCTTCTATCCTCTGCCTTCCCTACATTTCCGGTCTTTCTAATCTCAACAATTCTCTCCGTCCCTTAGACATCAAGCTTACCTTCCGCCAGACTAACACTCTTCGCACTAATCTCGTTCATACCTCTCCTCCCTCTACAGATGTTCCTGGTGTCTACTCTATTTCTTGCTCCTCCTGTCCTCTTCAATACTTCGGAGAAACTGGTCGATCTCTTTCTGACAGACTTAGGGAGCACAAAAATGGTGTTAGGCTTGCCGACACTAACAATGCTCTTTTCTGTCACGTCAGAGATCATAGCCATCCTATTGACTGGTCTGCTAAAACTGTCTTCCCTACTTCCAACTCGAACAGTCGCCGTCTAGTTGAATCCTCTCTAATACACAACTTTCCTTGTATGAACCTTAGCCCTGGCTTCGTCTCTGTAGATGCCTTCCTCTCCCACTACATTGTAAAATGCTCCAAACTTCAGAACACCCGTGACTTAACCTGAATCCTCATTTTTTTTTTTTTTTTTCTTTCTTTTTCTTCTTCCTCTTCCCCTTTCCTCTTTCCTTTTCTCCTCTGGGTTGTCTTTCTCTCTCCTGTCTCGTGTTTCTGTTCCTTCTTCATTTATTTCTCCACTTCCCCTTTCACGCACCTCTGTGCGCTTGCTCTCCCTCGGTGGGCATCTAGCTCTCTTGCAGTGCTCCCCTTCCTTTGTATTTGACTGGCTCGTCATCCTTATTTCCCACTTCTACCACTACCACTACTACTACCTCTTCTTCTTCTACTACAACTACTGATGAAATTAAGACATGTGCGGCGTCTAGTTGTCTTTGTTGTGGACATTTCGCCATCCAGTGGCTGGCTGGATGGCGAAACGTCTACGATGGGGATGCCCGCGTGTTGTGCATGTGTCTTAATTTCATCTTGTCGGTATTATATACAATTCTTGTAGTACTACTACTACCACCACCTCTTCCTGCCTATATATAGCCGTCCTGCTCCACCTCTGGTTAGTGTGACATTGTCAATGGTCCAAGTCGGACCGAAACGTCGTCGTAAGCTTTTCTCTTTTATGTGTGGGCTATTTGTGTATACTTCAAAAGATGTCACTATCTTTGTTTTATTTTACATATGGATAGCTAGGAACAGAATAAGTGAAAGAAAATCATCAGGATTTTATCATATTTATTTGTAGAAAAAAGCAAATCACAAACACACAAGATTGTTAAAGCTAGTGAGATTTTTTTTACGTTTTTACAATAATTTCTACAAGTACGTACATGATACAACTTATACAGACCTAGCTAACATCAGTGGCATACTATATATCAAGCCCCTGGTAATGCAATGCATTTCGGGCAAAGTAGGTAAATCTTGTCGTCAGGATGCGAACCACACCAGTCAGCTACCTACTTACTGCTAGGTGAACAGGGACAACAGGCGTCTTCAGGAAACACTTCCAATATTTTCATCCATACCGGGGATCGAACCATGGACACTCAATGCGTGAAATAAGTGCACAACCAAGGTATAGTTACTGTTCATATCACACGCATGTCATCTGACAAGTCTATTTCTCCACTTCAATTTCAGGTTCAGTAATGCAGACTCCTGTTTCACAGATATATATAATCATGAAGGGAACCAAAACTTTCATTACCCTCATCACTAAGTAAGCCACAATCTGCTCATACCAAAATTGCTCGATATCCAGCCTAGTTAGCAGCCTCAACCCATATTAATAACAGTAATATTTTATTCTTATATAGCAACTTTTTTTAAATTGTTCAGAGATAGAGTCCCATACCCCCATTATTTGGTTCCAATACCCCTAAGGGGTAGGGATACCCCAGGTTTCTACACAAAAAAATGCTCTGCATAACTATGGGCTTTCTGGATGCACAACCAAATGTCATCTAACTGTACAAACACTGCATCATGCTGAAATAAATATGTCTTGGTCTTGTAGAAAACCTTAAATTAATATGCTACATGGTAGCCTACACGAGTTATTATCGAGATAACAGTTACGAGACTGATGTTCAAAGTAATTAAATTACGAGATAGTGAATTGTCATCAAAGACAGGCTTCTCCATCAGTTTTAAGGCATTCTTAAATATTTTACAAATTCTTATTGAAATCTAACAACTATATACGAATAAATGCCTTAAGAAAATCTTGAAGTTTAAGAATATTACTTGTAACATTACAAGTTTAGGACTATGTTAACTGTAACATCACTGACACTAGACTCAACATTGTGGGGAAAAAGAAACCTACTTCACAGACAGCAGTGATGGACAGATTCTGCTTTTATCAACCCCTTCCAGTGTTTGGTCTTCCTGTAAAAATGTGACGTGATTTTCGTGATAGCTGGAGACTTCACATACTTACTAAACAAGTCCAAATGGTCAGGAAGAGTTGACTATCATGGTCCTAGTGATACGGTGCCTAACATGAGGTCACCATATCTTAGTGGCAGCAATGGTGCCTAGCATGAGGGAAATCACCATATGATGATGATAGTAACGGTGCCAAGCAGGAGGGAGCTCACCATTACGTATTCCACTTTGGCAAAATAATCCTTTAAAATCACCAAGTTGACACTTAGTAATTACATTAATACAAAAAGCAAAGAAATAAGTTAACACTACAGCTTAGCTTAATGAGAATCTCCAAGGGAGTTTTGGACTTAGAAACAAGAGACACTGAATCAATCAACAACTCCATGTGTCTACCAAAAACCCACAAAAGCCATCGCCCACATATCGAATCTACGATCTAAACTTTTCAGTTTACCAGGACTTCACAGTTCACTTCGGCAGCAAGGTGACACACTTGCTTGCTCTGATCGAAGTAGGTCCCACAAGGACAGGAGAATAAGTGTGGTGAACTGTTAAAGCACACGTAGAATGTGGAACAGTCATATGGATTGGGTAAGTACACAAGAACTGTTCCATCCGTATGAGGACACACTGGGAGAGGTGGTGGTGAGGTGATGACCCTGGTACTAAAAGATCCAGGTTCCTCAGAGAAACTGGAGCTGGATGTCTCAGTGTTGGTGGTGGGAACCTCAGTAGTAGTAGTGTTGGTGGGAACCTCAGTAGTAGTAGTGTTGGTGGGAACCTCAGTAGTAGTAGTGTTGGTGGGAACCTCAGTAGTAGTAGTGTTGGTGGGAACCTCAGTAGTAGTAGTAGTGTTGGTGGGAACCTCAGTAGTAGTAGTGTTGGTGGGAACCTCAGTAGTAGTAGTGTTGGTGGGAACCTCAGTAGTAGTAGTGTTGGTGGGAACCTCAGTAGTAGTAGTAGTGTTGGTGGGAACCTCAGTAGTAGTAGTGTTGGTGGGAACCTCAGTAGTAGTAGTGTTGGTGGGAACCTCAGTAGTAGTAGTGTTGGTGGGAACCTCAGTAGTAGTAGTGTTGGTGGGAACCTCAGTAGTAGTAGTGTTGGTGGGAACCTCAGTAGTAGTAGTGTTGGTGGGAACCTCAGTAGTAGTAGTGTTGGTGGGAACCTCAGTAGTAGTAGTGTTGGTGGGAACCTCAGTAGTAGTAGTAGTAGTAGTGTTGGTGGGAACCTCAGTAGTAGTAGAGTTGGTGGGAACCTCAGTAGCAGTAGAGTTGGTGGGAACCTCAGTAGTAGTAGAGTTGGTGGGAACCTCAGTAGTAGTAGAGTTGGTGGGAACCTCAGTAGTAGTAGTAGTACTAGTAGTGTTGGTGGGAACCTCAGTAGAAGTAGTAGTAGTGTTGGTGGGAACCTTAGTAGTAGTAGTAGTAGTGTTGGTGGGAACCTCAGTAGTAGTAGTAGTAGTAGTGTTGGTGGGAACCTCAGTAGTAGTAGTAGTGTTGGTGGGAACCTCAGTAGTAGTAGTAGTAGTAGTGTTGGTGGGAACCTCAGTAGTAGTAGTAGTAGTGTTGGTGGGAACCTCAGTAGTAGTAGTAGTAGTGTTGGTGGGAACCTCAGTAGTAGTAGTAGTAGAAGTAGTAGTAGTAGTAGTGTTGGTGGGAACCTCAGTAGTAGTAGTAGTAGTAGTGTTGGTGGGAACCTCAGTAGTAGTAGTAGTAGTAGTGTTGGTGGGAACCTCAGTAGTAGTAGTAGTAGTGTTGGTGGGAACCTCAGTAGTAGTAGTAGTAGTGTTGGTGGGAACCTCAGTAGTAGTAGTAGTAGTAGTGTTGGTGGGAACCTCAGTAGTAGTAGTAGTGTTGGTGGGAACCTCGGTAGTAGTAGTGTTGGTGGGAACCTCAGTAGTAGTAGTAGTGTTGGTGGGAACCTCAGTAGTAGTAGTAGTGTTGGTGGGAACCTCAGTAGTAGTAGTAGTAGTGTTGGTGGGAACCTCAGTAGTAGTAGTGTTGGTGGGAACCTCAGTAGTAGTAGTAGTAGTGTTGGTGGGAACCTCAGTAGTAGTAGTAGTAGTATTGGTGGGAACCTCAGTGGTAGTAGAGTTGGTGGGAACCTCAATAGTAGTAGAGTTGGTGGGAACCTCAATAGTAGTAGAGTTGGTGGGAACCTCAGTAGTAGTAGAGTTGGTGGGAACCTCAGTAGTAGTAGAGTTGGTGGGAACCTCAGTAGTAGTAGAGTTGGTGGGAAGCTCAGTAGTAGTAGAGTTGGTGGGAACCTCAGTAGTAGTAGAGTTGGTGGGAACCTCAGTAGTAGTAGAGTTGGTGGGAACCTCAGTAGTAGTAGAGTTGGTGGGAACCTCAGTAGTAGTAGAGTTGGTGGGAACCTCAGTAGTAGTAGAGTTGGTGGGAACCTCAGTAGTAGTAGAGTTGGTGGGAACCTCAGTAGTAGTAGAGTTGGTGGGAACCTCAGTAGTAGTAGAGTTGGTGGGAACCTCAGTTGTAGTAGAGTTGGTGGGAACCTCAGTTGTAGTAGAGTTGGTGGGAACCTCAGTAGTAGTAGAGTTGGTGGGAACCTCAGTAGTAGTGTTGGTGGGAACCTCAGTAGTAGTAGTAGTGTTGGTGGGAATCTCAGTAGTAGTAGTAGTAGTGTTGGTGGGAATCTCAGTAGTAGTAGTAGTGTTGGTGGGAATCTCAGTAGTAGTAATAATAGTAGTGTTGGTGGGAATCTCAGTAGTAGTAGTAGTAGTAGTAGCATTGGTGATGGGAACCTCAGTAGTGGTGTTGGTGGTGGGAACCTCAGTAGTGGTGTTGGTGGTGGGAACCTCTGTAGTAGTGTTAGTGGTGGGAACCTCAGTAGTGGTGTTGGTGGTGGTGGGAACCACAGTAGTGGTGTTGGTGGTGGTGGTGGGAACCTCAGTGGTTGTGCTGCTGGTGGTGGGAATCCCAGTAGTGGTGGTGGGAACCTCGGCAGTAGTGTTGGTGGAAGGTACCTCGGTAGGGGTGGTTAGTTCCTCAGTAGTGGTGGTGTAGGTGATGGTGGTTGGTTCCTCAGTAGCACTAGTGGTGGTGGTTGGTTCCTCAGTAGCACTAGTGGTGGTGGTTGGTTCCACAGTAGCACTAGTGGTGGTGGTTGGTTCCTCAGTGGTGGTGGTGGTTGGTTCCTCAGTAGTAGTGGTGGTGGTGGTTGGTTCTTCAGTAGTAGTGGTGGTGGTGGTGGTTGGTTCCTCAGTAGTAGTGGTGGTGGTGGTGGTTGGTTCCTCAGTAGTAGTGGTGGTTGGTTCCTCAGTAGTAGTGGTGGTTGGTTCCTCAGTAGTAGTGGTGGTTGGTTCCTCAGTAGTAGTGGTGGTTGGTTCCTCAGTAGTAGTGGTGGTGGTGGTGGTGGATGGTTCCTCGGTATTAGTGGTGGTTGGTTCCTCAGTAGTAGTGGTGGTGGTGGTTGGTTCCTCAGTAGTAGTGGTGGTGGTGGTTGGTTCCTCAGTAGTAGTGGTGGTTGGTTCCTCAGTAGTAGTGGTGGTGGTGGTTGGTTCCTCAGTAGTAGTGGTGGTGGTGGATGGTTCCTCAGTAGTAGTGGTGGTGGTGGATGGTTCCTCAGTAGTAGTGGTGGTGGTTGGTTCCTCAGTAGTAGTGGTGGTGGTGGTTGGTTCCTCAGTAGTAGTGGTGGTGGTGGTTGGTTCCTCAGTAGTAGTGGTGGTGGTGGTGGTGGTGGTTGGTTCCTCAGTAGTAGTGGTGGTGGTGGTGGTTGGTTCCTCAGTAGTAGTGGTGGTGGTGGTGGTTGGTTCCTCAGTAGTCGTGGTGGTGGTTGTGGTTGGTTCCTCAGTAGTCGTGGTGGTGGTCGTGGTTGGTTCCTCAGTAGTCGTGGTGGTGGTCGTGGTTGGTTCCTCAGTAGTCGTGGTGGTGGTCGTAGTTGGTTCCTCAGTAGTAGTGGTGGTCGTGGTTGGTTCCTCAGTAGTCGTGGTGGTGGTTGGTTCCTCAGTAGTCGTGGTGGTGGTGACTGGTTCCTCAGTAGTCGTGGTGGTTGGTTCCTCAGTAGTCGTGGTGGTTGGTTCCTCAGTAGTCGTGGTGGTTGGTTCCTCAGTAGTCGTGGTGATGGTGGTTGGTTCCTCAGTAGTAGTAGTGATGGTGGTTGGTTCCTCAGTAGTAGTGGTTGGTTCCTCAGTAGTAGTGGTTGGTTCCTCAGTAGTAGTAGTGGTGGTGGTTGGTTCCTCAGTTGTAGTAGTGGTGGTGGTTGGTTCCTCAGTTGTAGTAGTGGTGGTGGTTGGTTCCTCAGTTGTAGTAGTGGTGGTGGTTGGTTCCTCAGTTGTAGTAGTGGTGGTGGTTGGTTCCTCAGTTGTAGTAGTGGTGGTGGTTGGTTCCTCAGTTGTAGTAGTGGTGGTGGTTGGTTCCTCAGTTGTAGTAGTGGTGATGGTTGGTTCCTCAGTAGTAGTGGTGATGGTTGGTTCCTCAGTAGTAGTAGTAGTAGTAGTAGTAGTAGTAGTGGTGGTGGTGGTTGGTTCCTCAGTAGTAATGGTGATGGTGGTTGGTTCCTCAGTAGTAGTGGTGGTGGTGGTTGGTTCCTCAGTAGTAGTAGTAGTAGTAGTAGTGGTGGTGGTGGTTGGTTCCTCAGTAGTAGTGGTGATGGTGGTTGGTTCCTCAGTAGTAGATGGTACGAAACACTGTGCTTCCCATGCCCAGGTACAAACATGGAGGTTAACATCAAAGAGGAGGTCTCCTGGGCACTGCATCAGGTATGCAACACCCCAGCTACAGGAGTAGTAAGTGCCACAGTCGTCAGGGTTGGGAAGAAGAGTAGCTTCTCCTGACTCTGTGACGGGACATAGAGCGTTGATGCCCGGAGGTGCACTCATTACAACACCGCAGTCTGACACTATAATTTGCATAGCGAGACCTATTAATGTAACCCAAGTGGCTCTCATTTCTGAAAGTCAAAGAAAATACAAATAAACGATTACAAACTTGTAAGGGCTAGCAATCCGAATTTAATTTAAATTACATTCTAACTAGTTAGACCATGTCAACTGTTTTTTCTGAAAGCCTTTGAAGGAAGGTTCATTGGTGTTAAAGGTCTCTTGATCCCAGGAAATTTAACTACTCTCCCGCTCCTTGATCCTAAACTTATGATTTACGCAGATACATACATACACACACATATATATATATATATATATATATATATATATATATATATATATATATATATATATATATATATATATAATATATATATATATATATATATATATATATATATATATATATATATATATATGTGTGTGTGTGTGTGTGTGTGTGTGTGTGTGTGGCACTCGATGTATGCACAAGGCTTATTCCTCTAAGAAAAAGGAGGAGTAGATGTAAAATAGAAAGACAGGCGCTCCCTTTACAGGCGACGGAAAAGAATAACAGAGCGGCTAAAAGAGGTCAATATATCTGAAATGCGTAGGGAGACACTGGTCAGAGAAATAGCAAGCATCGAACTTAAGCTAAAGGAATCTTATAGGAGTCAGGAATCGCGGGAAGAACTAAAAGCCATAAATGAAATCGAAAGAAACCCTAAGTATTTCTTCTCCCATGCCAAATCAAAGTCGAGAACAACGTCCAGTATTGGGCCCCCAATTAAACAAGATGGGTCCTACACAGATGACAGCAAGGAAATGAGTGAGCTACTAAAGTCCCAATATGACTCAGATTTTAGCAAGCCGCTAACCAGACAGAGTCGAAGATCAAAATGAATTTTTTATGAGAGAGCCACAAAATTTGATTAACACAAGCCTATCCGATGTTATCCTGACGCCAAATGACTTCGAACAGGCGATAAATGACATGCCCATGCACTCTGCCCCAGGGCCAGACTCATGGAACTCAGTGTTCATCAAGAACTGCAAGAAGCCCCTATCACGAGCCTTTTCCATCCTATGGAGAGGGAGCATGGACACGGGGGTCGTCCCTCAGTTACTAAAAACAACAGACATAGCCCCACTCCACAAAGGGGGCAGTAAAGCAACAGCAAAGAACTGCAGACCAATAGCACTAACATCCCATATCATAAAAATCTTTGAAAGGGTCCTAAGAAGCAAGATCACCACCCATCTAGAAACCCATCAGTTACACAACCCAGGGCAACATGGGTTTAGAACAGGTCGCTCCTGTCTGTCTCAACTACTGGATCACTACGACAAGGTCCTAAATGCACTAGAAGACAAAAAGAATGCAGATGTAATATATACAGACTTTGCAAAAGCCTTCGACAAGTGTGACCATGGCGTAATAGCGCACAAAATGCGCGCTAAAGGAATAACAGGAAAAGTCGGTCGATGGATCTATAATTTCCTCACTAACAGAACACAGAGAGTAGTCGTCAACAGAGTAAAGTCCGAGGCAGCTACGGTGAAAAGCTCTGTTCCACAAGGCACAGTACTAGCTCCCATCTTGTTCCTCATCCTCATATCCGACATAGACAAGGATGTCAGCCACAGCACCGTGTCTTCCTTTGCAGATGACACCCGAATCTGCATGACAGTGTCTTCCATTGCAGACACTGCAAGGCTCCAGGCGGACATCAACCAAATCTTTCAGTGGGCTGCAGAAAACAATATGAAGTTCAACGATGAGAAATTTCAATTACTCAGATATGGTAAACATGAGGAAATTAAATCTTCATCAGAGTACAAAACAAATTCTGGCCACAAAATAGAGCGAAACACCAACGTCAAAGACCTGGGAGTGATTATGTCGGAGGATCTCACCTTCAAGGACCATAACATTGTATCAATCGCATCTGCTAGAAAAATGACAGGATGGATAATGAGAACCTTCAAAACTAGGGAGGCCAAGCCCTAGGCTGGAATATTGCTGCACTCTAACAGCACCTTTCAAGGCAGGTGAAATTGCCGACCTAGAAAATGTACAGAGAACTTTCACGGCGCGCATAACGGAGATAAAACACCTCAATTACTGGGAGTGCTTGAGGTTTCTAAACCTGTATTCCCTGGAACGCAGGAGGGAGAGATACATGATTATATACACCTGGAAAATCCTAGAGGGACTAGTACCGAACTTGCACACGAAAATCACTCACTACGAAAGCAAAAGACTTGGCAGACGATGCACCATCCCCCCAATGAAAAGCAGGGGTGTCACTAGCACGTTAAGAGACCATACAATAAGTGTCAGGGGCCCGAGACTGTTCAACTGCCTCCCAGCACACATAAGGGGGATTACCAACAGACCCCTGGCAGTCTTCAAGCTGGCACTGGACAAGCACCTAAAGTCAGTTCCTGATCAGCCGGGCTGTGGCTCGTACGTTGGTTTGCGTGCAGCCAGCAGCAACAGCCTGGTTGATCAGGCGCTGATCCACCAGGAGGCCTGGTCACAGACCGGGCCGCGGGGGCGTTGACCCCCGAAACTCTCTCCAGGTAAACTCCAGGTATATATATATATATATATATATATATATATATATATATATATATATATATATATATATATATATATATATATATATATATATATCTGCGCTGTTTTACTTATTCCAATAATAAATCTAAACTTATATTTTAAGCCTTTAACTCTTCCTAAAAGATAACATTTGAGAATAATGCTAAATGACATTAAAAATTGTTATATGTATTTTGTATTTAGTTACTGACGTGAGAATTATTTAAAATAAAGAGCAAAGTTAAACCAAATAAGTCACCATTTGGTACAAACTCAAACTTTCCGTACCTGTGTGTGATGCTGCGTATGTGGTTTATATATTCGAAGCCGGCGGTCGTAGCTCTGTGAAGTGTAGAGCAGTGACGTAATAACACTAGGAGCAGCAGTAATAGTAGTAGTAACAGCAGCAATAGTAGTAGTAGTAGTAGTAGTGGTGGTGATAACTGCTAAAAGACTGAAGTTCATCCTGGCTGCAGCGTTCATATACCCATCATCTTATCTGCTTTAAGTAGTAATCAATGATGCATTTCCTTCCTTTGGGAAACACATCGAGGTGTCTAATCGTGACCACCTTTTTTCTTTTATAGATTAATTCTTATCTTCCTTCGTGATGAAATTTTAAGAAGAGAAAATGGAGGTAGAGGCTTTCCATTTCTTTTATTATTAACTAACTCATCAGAATCAACGTAACCCCCAAAATCCCACCTTCAAGGAAGACGCTTGTATGCTGGAAGGGCTCTTTATACAAGGAATCTGAGTTACTACCTTGTATCAAACCTAATTACCGTTGCCCTTAATAGTTTAGCGCTCCCTCATAAATGTAACACGCTGTTAGTGTAAAGGTAGCTCGATCGAACCACGGACCTTAGCTCACACCCTGAAGTCCGTGGTTTGATCCCCGGTACGAGTGGACGTATTTCCTTAACACACCTGTTGTCTATGTTCACCTAGCAGTCAAATAGGTACCTGGGTGTTAGTCGACTGGTGTGGGTCGCATCCTGGGACAAAACTGACCTAATTTGCCCGAAATGCTCTGCATAATAAGGGCTTTCTAGAGTAATATGTCATTAATGTCAGCTATGGTCTGTATACCTTGTACATGTACTTGTTGAAATAAAAGATTATTATTTACATTATTATTATCATCTTCCGAGATCAGAGGCACGGATGTGATAAACAGCTCTTGTCAAGAGTGTCACCTGTCACACGTGACACCACCATTGACAACAGTATGATGCTATACTGACAGATTATGTGATCCTGTTTCAATTCACGATCGTGAGGCCTAAGTCTACATCTTCGAATTCTGTCCTGATGGTGCCTTCATGTGGACCAAGTTTATTAGATTAAACTGTTATACAACCAGATGCATCCAACCTTTACGGGACTAAGTTCTACAAGGCTGAGGGAAGGTTTCGTCAAAGAGGAACAGTAAAATAAACTTATAAAAAAAAAACAAGGAAAGCCAAAGTTGACTCACTGTCAGTCATTTTGTCAAAAAGTCAGTAACTGCACTGAAGGCGGAGCTTTCTGAAAGCAGATCAAAGTGAGAGTACCCAGGCCTAAGAAAAGTGAACTTTGATTCTGATAAATATCATTAATCGAAGGATGTTTGACTGTCAGAGGGACGCAAATACTTTCAGAAACGTGGAGGTGCCTCTTAGTCTTGTGAGGACATCAAGCAGTGTAATGAGGTCACTTCCCTCAAACGCAACAGTAATGAGAAGTCTAACAAGAACCCAACAACGATCAAGAACAACTTTTTGTCCTCTTAACAAGTACGAACAACACTGCCATCGATCCCAGATGTTCAGACACAAGAGGATTCTAGTCTAAATAGAATAAAAAGGCACAATACCATGACTGGAACATTACACAAATATCCCACACATAGGAGAAAAACTTATGACGACATTTCGGTCCGACTAGGACCATTAACTGCTGATCCCAATCGAACCGAAACGTCGTCTTAAGTTTTTCTCCCATGTATTCTAGTGTAAATATGGTAAATTCCTGCGAGATGGACAGATCCTGGACTGCGGAATGCGCAGTCTCTCACAGTGTTCATGATTGTAGCCATGTATAAACGTAAGTAAATTTACTTGCATGGTTCATTACCTTTGTAACCTGTGAGTTCATTACCTTTGTACCTAGTTCAGCTATCAAAACTTTGGGGTCCAGTCCCTGGACCCATTATGTACCTCTATAATCTTTTGACTACCACCCACAGGATGGGTATGGGCTGCATAATAAACATATTAAACTAAGCTAAAATTTATTGTGCATTACCCTGGACATCAGACTGACCAGAGACCCAGCAAAAGACGATGATTTTATGCTTGCTGGAGAAGGAGCTAGCATTAAATGTGAAGAACAAGCGGATGAGGCGACTCAAAGCTCAGAGCTTGCAAGGCAGTCAGACAATAGAAGCACTGTGATTGATAGCTGCAAGAAGTGGGTATATCAGCCGTTGAAACACTAACCTAATCCTGGAAGCAGTCATGTATCACTCTCAGGAAAAACAAAACCAGTGCTTAACCTATAGAGGATTTAAGAGCCACAAGTGTACACAACAACAGCAGCAGTATGCGAATAATTGAAAATGGTCAAGGAAAAGAGAGCACACGTTCAGAGAGATTGAAGAAAATCAAAACTTTGGGGCCCAGTCCCTGGACCCATTGTGTGCCTCTGTAATCTTTTGACTACCGCCCACAGGATGGGCATGGGCTGTATAATAAAAATATTAAACTAATTGAAGAAAATCATCGGTACCTTTTAATTATAATAACTCTTTATTTCTTCAAGTACATGTACAAGGTATACAGGCCTAGCTGACATCAATGACAATGTGGAACAGAAAAGAAAAACAAGGTGAACAGGAAAGGGCAGATTGAGGGAAGTCAAGTCTGAAAATGAAGAATAAAATGACGCATTAAAAAAAGTGTCAGTTTTGCTAATGTATGACTTTCTAGAAGTCGTAGTCATTATGAAAGCAAACCCGAGTGTAAGCTCAATAACTCGAGTTATGTAATGAAGATTCTAAATAGGCTATTACGTTGCAAGTTTGTTGAATACACGAGGCTCCATGTCACCTGTACACTAAACAAGAACTCTAATCCCTGAAAGAGAATTAAAGTAACAATATAGCATCCATATATCTCTATTTTATTTACCATTTGTGTGAAAGTTATGCATTCATTTATATATTTTTTTAACACTGGTCTCCCCACAGAGAAGGCACCACTACAAGAGCGACGTCTCTTACGAAAAACAAAGCAATTTTAAAAGTATATAACATAACCAATAGGGTAGGTAGACAAAAATATTGCCTCTATTCCAACAAAATTAAGCTAAATTATATTCTTATCTGACGCAAAATGAGAGACGTAACAAAATAATGGCCAAGGACTAGCATAATGAATGGACCCGGATGGTGAAGACGTTTATCAGTCAAGTGACAGGATGAAGTATCCAGGGCTATGCTGGACGCGCCTGTAGACCGGGTATCATGACACCAGTTTTAGAACTCGCTTGCCATACGTTTTAACCACCAGTACCGTGGTTTTTTTAGACCGGTTATGTCTGGTACCGTAGATCACCTCAAGGCCAAGGTGCTCACTCGAGATGGAAGTGGGATGGAACAGGTTGAACCAAGGGCCTCGGCTGCAGGTGGTCGAGGCCTTGAACACAACTGGCGAGGTAAGTAGGCAGTCTTAACAGTTCAGAATCTGGTTCAATATTAGTCTATTAGCGGTCGCTAATGTAACTTATCCTTAGATCTTGACTTATGAAAAGCTGACATGTGGCTGAAAGCCTTAAAATGAATACATGTCTAGGCTAATTCAAGCAATGTGAACTAAAATAGGCAGCCAACAACCTAAGTTCAACAATATATAATCCAATAAAAACCACTATCCCAGAGGGGTGTCGTTTTTTTAATTGGTGAGGTGGTGTAATGATCATTCCTTGACCAGGTCTTGATGGAACTCCAGTTCCACAAAGCCTTAGCAGCAGTATTAGTAGTGAGTGAAAGATCGCCACTATCCATTTCTCGACATGTTCTACAGTCCCAATATGACTCAGTTTTTAGCAAGCCGCTAACCAGACTGAGAGTCGAAGATCAAAATGAATTTTTTATGAGAGAGCCACAAAATTTGATTAACACAAGCCTATCCGATGTTATCCTGACGCCAAATGACTTCGAACAGGCGATAAATGACACGCCCATGCACTCTGCCCCAGGGCCAGACTCATGGAACTCTGTGTTCATCAAGAACTGCAAGAAGCCCCTATCACGAGCCTTTTCCATCCTATGGAGAGGGAGCATGGACACGGGGGTCGTCCCTCAGTTACTAAAAACAACAGACATAGCCCCACTCCACAAAGGGGGCAGTAAAGCAACAGCAAAGAACTACAGACCAATAGCACTAACATCCCATATCATAAAAATCTTTGAAAGGGTCCTAAGAAGTAAGATCACCACCCATCTAGAAACCCATCAGTTACACAACCCAGGGCAACATGGGTTTAGAACAGGTCGCTCCTGTCTGTCTCAACTACTGGATCACTACGACAAGGTCCTAAATGCACTAGAAGACAAAAAGAATGCAGATGTAATATATACAGACTTTGCAAAAGCCTTCGACAAGTGTGACCATGGCGTAATAGCGCACAAAATGCGCGCTAAAGGAATAACAGGAAAAGTCGGTCGATGGATCTATAATTTCCTCAGTAACAGAACACAGAGAGTAGTTGTCAACAGAGTAAAGTCCGAGGCAGCTACGGTGAAAAGCTCTGTTCCACAAGGCACAGTACTAGCTCCCATCTTGTTCCTCATCCTCATATCCGACATAGACAAGGATGTCAGCCACAGCACCGTGTCTTCCTTTGCAGATGACACCCGAATCTGCATGACAGTGTCTTCCATTGCAGACACTGCAAGGCTCCAGGCGGACATCAACCAAATCTTTCAGTGGGCTGCAGAAAACAATATGAAGTTCAACGATGAGAAATTTCAATTACTCAGATATGGTAAACATGAGGAAATTAAATCTTCATCAGAGTACAAAACAAATTCTGGCCACAAAATAGAGCGAAACACCAACGTCAAAGACCTAGGAGTGATTATGTCGGAGGATCTCACCTTCAAGGACCATAACATTGTATCAATCGCATCTGCTAGAAAAATGACAGGATGGATAATGAGAACCTTCAAAACTAGGGAGGCCAAGCCCATGATGACACTCTTCAGGTCACTTGTTCTATCTAGGCTGGAATATTGCTGCACTCTAACAGCACCTTTCAAGGCAGGTGAAATTGCCGACCTAGAAAATGTACAGAGAACTTTCACGGCGCACATAACGGAGATAAAACACCTCAATTACTGGGAGCGCTTGAGGTTTCTAAACCTGTATTCCCTGGAACGCAGGAGGGAGAGATACATGATTATATACACCTGGAAAATCCTAGAGGGACTAGTACCGAACTTGCACACGAAAATCACTCACTACGAAAGCAAAAGACTTGGCAGACGATGCACCATCCCCCCAATGAAAAGCAGGGGTGTCACTAGCACGTTAAGAGACCATACAATAAGTGTCAGGGGCCCGAGACTGTTCAACTGCCTCCCAGCACACATAAGGGGGATTACCAACAGACCCCTGGCAGTCTTCAAGCTGGCACTGGACAAGCACCTAAAGTCAGTTCCTGATCAGCCGGGCTGTGGCTCGTACGTTGGTTTGCGTGCAGCCAGCAGCAACAGCCTGGTTGATCAGGCGCTGATCCACCAGGAGGCCTGGTCACAGACCGGGCCGCGGGGGCGTTGACCCCCGAAACTCTCTCCAGGTACTCCAGATAAAATAAACAATGAATGAAGGAACCCTGATGCAGGTGAAGGGCTCTGAGGAATATTAAGGAATTGTCTCCCATTTCCCCCAGGCGGTGAGTGACCCTTATAGGCTCAGATATTTCCCCCAAATATAATAAACCTTGGCCATGTCATAGGATAAAGTATGAACGTAAAGTAAATCAAAACCAGGTCTCCAGGCGATCACATCACTAAATCTTGTAATCACACGTGGCAATTAACTTTTCAATCAGTAATGGTTAGCGAAATTACGCAATTAAGCCCAGTAACCCACTCGTACTCTCATATATACATCATACTCAACAGATAAACTTTCCCTCAAATATACTGCGTCTCAAAATGGTTTCCGGTGTTGCACAAGAGGCGCGAATTACGTCATGGTGGCCGGGTGTCTCCCGAGAGCCACTTACGTCCATATCTCTGACGTTCGTATTATTATGGCGAAGATAACACCACAGGTCATCTGCTGAAGATGTGATAGCATGTACGCAAAAGCAGGTCGTCGTGGGCAGAAAAAATGTACTAAGTGTAACAATCTGTCGTATGACTCACCAAATCAGTCTGGCGAGTGATGTAGTGGAGGCAGGATTCATACATAGCTTTAAGACTAGGTATGATAAAGCTCAGGGGGGCGAGAGGACCTAGTACCGTTCAGTGAAGAGGCGGGGCCAGGAGCTGAATCTCGACCCCAGCAACCACAATTAGGCGAGTACACGATTGCAAACAAACCATACCACGGGCGGGGTTAGAACCCGCGATCAGTCTCAAAACTCCAGACCGTCGCCCAGTGGCTAACGCGACGGTCTGGAGTTTTGAGACTCTGATCGCGGGTTCTAACCCCGCCCGTGATATGGCTTAATCTGTCGTACTTTTTGATAAACTATCAAAACTTTGCGGCCCAGTTCCTGGACCCATTATGTACCTCTGTAATCTCTGACTACCTCCCACAGGATGAGCCGAAAAAGGTATCCCTGTATTGCACAACCCCAGCTTCCTCCTTTCTCAACACATGCGATAAGAATAGTGCATAGTGCGGCCAAAGTTTTTAATGCAGTTAAATATTAATGTTTGAAGATTTGAGGCAAATCCAAAGACGTGTCACAAGTTGTAACATGGACAGCAATACCCCAATTTCTAAAATAAAAAAGAAGGCAAATTAGGACCTACAGAGCCCAAAACTAATCCAAACTTTCCACTAAGAAGCAAGATTTGAAGCCAAGCTGAGGAGGCATTCTATTGTCATCTTAAAAGACAAAGATATCTTAAAATACACCAGCACATTAAGTTAAGCAACATAGAATCTACATTATCACGTTATCAGCATTGTAAGTTCACGTCAGTCGGACGACACTCAAAAATTATCGCACAGAAACTAATTTTTTCATAAAAAAAATTAGGATCTATATATCAAAATTAATCCAAAAACCTCGTCTCTAAGCAAGATTAACCAGCATTTAAAGTTTAGGTACATGAATTTTTTTTACAATGGTCTTTGAGGGGACATGTGAAGGTACATTATGTGAATTTAACCTTAAAAAACCCTGACATATTTCAGATCAAAAGAGACTTTCTCTCGTTAATTCACAGAAACCAATTTGTCTAATAAAAAATAATACATTAAAACTTGCTGAATTTAAAATCAAGGTGAAACTTTGAGGAAAACCATCAGCACCACGAGTTTAAAGCCGACCAGAAGAGGCATTCTGCAGGTTTTGCACATATTCCTACAAAATTTGTACCAACACAGTCTAAGTTCCCCCTCCAAAAAAAAATAAAATGGTTCATTTGAAAGGCATGATTGGTAGACGTGTGACAGAGTTGCCAAATTATGGAATAGGTTACTAAAACCATTTTTTTTTTTTTTTTTGAAGAACGCGAGGCTCCGTTTAAGGTCTGTTGTTATCCCAGAGGGTTAGTAACCCAGAATAACCCAACAAAGCCACATCATCAGACTGCCTTGTTTCCCGAGGTGTGGGAGCCACATCTCTGCCAGCTCCCGGATATCTATTTACTACTAGATTAACAGGGGCTGCAATATTTAAACCGAGTTCAATGTTTCCACGCGTCCAGGGATCAAACCCACTCCCTCAGTGTGCGAAACGAGGCTAATACCAATTAAGCCACGAGGACTTTTATTGAACTACGAGGTTTCCAACAGTGATGCGGTGTATAAGATGGGATTGTGAAAGTGAACACTATGAGGGTGTTGGAAGAGGTGTGGGATTAAGAGATAAGGAATCTGATTACCTTTACAATTGTTCTTTGATAATCCTTTGTTTTTTTTTTTGTTTTTAAATTCTTAAGAAGAGTTGCCAACCTCGGTGTATGAATTTGGGTGTAAAATAAATGAGCATAGAACTATGTGATGTGTAAGAAAAGTATATGAATAAAGCATTTGTAATATCCGAGTGTCTTTAATCTTAATAAAATTAATTTTTAAAGGGGTGAAC
The DNA here is from genome assembly GCF_038502225.1 of Cherax quadricarinatus. Lineage (NCBI taxonomy): Eukaryota > Metazoa > Arthropoda > Malacostraca > Decapoda > Parastacidae > Cherax > Cherax quadricarinatus. The sequence goes on along the minus strand of NC_091347.1, from coordinate 21,681,599 downwards.
AGGTAAGCCAGTGGAAGGCCTCCATCATATGACCCAAAGTTCCAGTGGCAGGTCACCGTATAACTGAAAAACCCACGACAGGAAATAAGTGTCCTTTCTCCTGACGAAGACTTAACTAATCAATATTGAAAAGAATACATGACATTCTTTGATTGATGGATTAATTACATCGACTCCAGGCTGAGGGACTGATTACCTCTTCACAATTCTTTGTATGGACTGATGAAGCCACTGTGTGGCGAAACGTTTCCTCAGTAGAGATACCTAAGTGTTGCACAAGTGTCTAATTTATCAACTCATCGGTTCTCTGAACCATTTATCTACAGGTTACAATAAGCTTACCCAGTAAAAATCGGCAGAAAGGGAAATCAAAATGGTAGTAACCAAACAATAAGTTAAAACAATACAAAGTAAACACTACAGCCTGTCTTAAAAGCATAAAATAAACAAAACAAGATAATAGCAGGATGTACTTATCAAAGCTATATTGATGAAGGCTTCAGGAAGGGTCAGAGACAAGTTGTTATTGTTGTTCCTCTCTCTCGCAGCTGCAGCACAAATAAACAATCCAGGAAGAAAGAGAAAAGGAAGAGATATTTCAAGGTAAGAGGTAAGGGACACAAGGAATGTCTCTCCCCCTGACCCAGAGATGGCGGCCCAGGCCAGGTCAAGGAACCGGGATAATGCCATCTGCACCTACTATGCTATGAGTTAATACGCTTAATATATCCCCTAGTGCTAATAACCAGAGTTCATTACACTCTTCAGTAATACTAATTTATTATTATTATTATTATTGTTTATATCTGAAGGGAGACCTTAGTAAGTGGTTGCCTTAATTTTTTTTTATTTTTACTAACAGCTTTTCGATTTTATTTCGCTCATAAGAAAAGGACTTATTAGATCGGCTTCAAATTCTTAACGCTGGTGTATGGTAAGTTTAATATGTTTGTTATGCAGCCCATACCCATCTTGTGGGCGGTAGTTAAAAGATTACAAAGGTACATAATGGGTCCAGGGACTGGACCCCAAAGTTTTGATATCTACCAAAGGCAAGATTCTAGGAAGAATTGGTATGTGCAGGCGCCCTGTGACCAAAAGTTGCAGGACCCATTTTACAGCATCCTGGAATGGCTGTGATAATTTCCAAAACCCTCGGTGGTAAAGCTTCAAACGTTTGGAATAGTGATGGTACGTTATTAACCACGGGCTCTTCGAGTGGGTGGCCTTGATGCTTGTGGAAGACTGAAGAAAAAAAGAAAATAAGCATAACTGTAGTATAATACGCATCCTCATTGACTGTTTCACCCACACAGTGATATTTATCAAGTCACCAACAGATCTACCTGGGTAAAGAGTACATGAATATATAAAGTGTGGAGAGTCAGTTGGAGAATGTTGGGAAGGTTGAATTTGAGAGGGACCTGTAGGTCCGTACAGTTTCAACATTTACTATAAATAATGTACTGTACAGCGCATTGCAGCTCTGTTGTTAAATGAACACATGCACGTTAAACATTGATACTTTTGGCAATTGAAAAGCAACAGTATTGAATGAGTTTATTCAATCATCAATCAAATGTTACCAGTGTGGGCAGTGAGGGATCATCCGTGGACAGGTGCAATAGCCTCGTCCTGGAACTCACAGTCAAACTGCCTCATCAACAGGATATTACCCACTATGGAGACCACTGTAACATGATATATATTGACAGGTCCTTCTCAAACCTAACCCATCTAACTACAGTTGTACTACTACCCTCATGCTGCTTTCCACCTGACTCCTGTCATTATATATATTCTCGGGCCACCACTTGGAAGGGCCCGGGCCGGGAGAATACCGGCGAATCTTTAACAACAATATCTCTGTATTAGGACTGAAGAAGTCACTCGGGGCGAAATGTTTCCTCTAATAAATGCCCTAAACTGTACATAAGTGTCTTTTCCACATTTTCTCGGATCACTGAGGTAGAGGAGGATCAACTTAATCAGCACAAGGATACCTTACTCTGATCCCGCATCAACTCATATACTTTTAATTATTGATACCTAGAGAGGGTTTCGGTGGTCAACGCCCCCGCGGCCCGGTCTGAGACTAGGCCTCGTAGCGGATAAGGGTCTGATTAACCAGGCTGTTACTGCTGGCCGCACGCAACCCGACGTACGAACCACAGCCTGGCTGGTCAGGTACTGACTTTAGGTGCCTGTCCAGCACCTTCTTGAAGATAGCCAGGGGTCTATTGGTAATCCCCCTTATGTATGCTGGGAGACATACAGTTAGTTGTGAAAGTTAAGACACATGTGCAACATCTAGATATCTTTATTGTAGACGTTTCGCCCTCCAGTGGCTTTATCAATACAGATTCTAGGACATAATTAGAAGACAGTTCTACTGTCTTCTAATTATGTCCTAGAATCTGTATTGATAAAGCCACTGGAGGGCGAAACGTCTACAATAAAGATATGCAGATGTTGTATATGTGTCTTAACTTTCATATTATCGGTATTTTATACCTTTCTTGCACAACAGTTAATTGTACTGAATTTAATAACAAATTATAAGTGGCGGAAATGATGTCACAGCCTGGGAAAACTGTGCCCATTCACATCTAAGATTTTTATTTCGTCAGAAAAATTGTCATGGTTAAATTTCCGCATACAGAATTTTGGTATTCCTGCAGGAGGGACTCTCAGGAAGTTCACTTTTTGCCAGTTCAAGGTTGATAAGGCTGCTGGTGCCTCTACCTGCTATCTCACCATTTTTATGTTTATAGACCATATCAGGTTTTTGGAATCGGTGCAGTAATGTAATAAGGTTTCTTCTGATCTCCTTCAAACTTTTAGCATTGTTGTGTCCTATTTAGAAGAAGGTTAGGTACGTCATTTCAAAAATTTTCTTAGAACATAAGAATGGAGAAACACTGCAGAAGGCCTACTGGCCCATACAAGGCAGGTTCTTATCAAAACGACCTGCCAGGTGTCCTAGTCTGATGGTTCATACCAACAATGCAAGTTACCCCCCCAAAAAAAAACTAACGGAATTATAAAGAAATGAAATGGAATACAAAAGAGAGAAATATTGAAAACTCGTGTTTGTATGAGTTGCAGTCAGGATGACGAAATACTTATTACGAATTATTATTACCTGTGTTAATTATAGGAATTGTAGATTACATAACTGCTCTTACGCCTGGCAGACAGGTGCTGCTAGGTAGCTGGAGGACCTCGTTATCAGGGGAATTTAACGACTGAGCAATGTATGGGAAAGCTGGAAGGAAATAGTGTTAGAAAATGTTCATGGAGATTTTCTCATTCAGGTACAAGGCTAAGGTGGAGGTAAGGAAGGGAAGTGTTTTATAAAAGGGAGTTATTGTTGAGGTTATGGGGGTGTCCAGTCATCAGGTGAGGGGTATGTTATCACCATGGGAACTGACACCTGAGGGAACCAGGTGAACACACACACACACACACACACACACACACACACACACACACACACACACACACACACACACACACACACACACACACACACACACACACAGGAGCTGTGAATCGACCCCTGCAACCACAAATAGGTGAGTACACACACGACATAACGGAAGGGATAGACTCAGAAGTGTCCTTGTTTGCAGATGATGTATCTAGGCTTTGAGGTTCCACTACTTGGACCTGTTGTAACAAGACTTTGTCGCCAATACAAAGAACGACTAAGAGCACTTAGAGTTGTGGCAGGGCTTCACCCCAGGTATGGTGCTAATGTTAAAATTGTGAAAATGATGTATCTTGCTTATATTAGATCATTGGTTGATTATGCTGCGCCACTACTTGCTCTTGTGTCTGACTGGAAGCTTGGAGGGCTGGAAAAACTGCAGAACGAAGCAATGAGGATCATCCTAGGATGCCCTCGTACTGCCAAAATTTTAAATATGCAAAAAGAACTTGATATTCCAAGCATCAGAGATCGTGTTACTGAAAGAAATATCCTAATTGGGGTTAATATGCTCAGGCAAGCTCATTCAAACCCCTGCACAGAAGCCCTCCAAACTTTCCTCAGCACTGGTGAACACTCCTCCAGATGGATCGAAAAGACTGGAACCGACCTCCGCATGAATCAGATACATGATCTATGTCAAGTAAGGCAACAGCGGCACTTCTCCGCTCCATGGAATATTACCCCATTCCAAACTACCATTCCTCCATTTCCCCCCAAACTACTTCTTAAATCACAACCAAAACTTCGCCTTGAAGCCAAACATGATGCCTTAAGCTGTATTGATAACTTAGTCACACAGCACACACTCTCGCAAATTATTTACGTTGATGGTTCTGTTCACCAATCCACTGGTGCAGCTGGTAGTGCTGCTGTTGTCGTACAGAGTGATGGCTCTCTTAAAGAAATTGGAGCACGCATCAATAATTGGGCCTCTACCCTTCAGACAGAACTGTTTGCCATACTCCTTGCACTGAAATGCATCTATGTATCAAAGATTGACAGTTTAATTGTAACTGATTCTCTGTCATCCATAAATGCTCTCAACTCATTAAGCATAAATTGTGGCATGCTTGTGTCAGAAGCCAGACACAGGTATGGTAGGATTGTGGACAGTGGAGTCAGAGTGCACATGCTGTGGATTCCATCTCACATTGGTCTTCAGATGCATGATAGAACTGATAAATTGGCTAAGCTGTATGCTTTCAAAGAGGGAGTAGATTACAATCTTGGCTTGTCAGGTAGTAGTTTGAGAACAATAATACGAAAAGAACTTCAGCTGAATTTTATGGACTTAAGGCTCAGGGAGATTGACACCAGTGAGTCCATCTATCATCATTCTATCATGCAGGAGGAGCCACATGTCTATGGTGCATCCAACAAAATAAGCAGACTCTTGGATGTCACTACCGCCCGGCTCCGGCTGGGTTACAAGTATCTTTGGCAGGTTAAATCACCACCACCAGATGTAGACCAAACGAAATGTAAACTTTGCCAGATGGATTATTGTCACACCCTGCGTCATTATGTACTGGAGTGCGATAAAATTAATGAATTTAGAAACAACTCACTCAGAAGTGTTCAAGAAATGGCTAAGTATTTTATCCACAGTGGTATATTACAGACCATTCTGGAGAAATACCCTGACTTTGCTAGCTGTAAATAAAGCATTACCACATGTGTGCATGTGTGTGTGTGTGTGTGTGTGTGTGTGTGTGTGTGTGTGTGTGTGTGTGTGTGTGTGTGTGTGTGTGTGTGAGTATGAGTGTGTGTGTGTATGAGTGTGAGTGTGTGTATGAGTGTGTGTGAGTATGAGTGTGTGTGCGTGTGTGTATGAGTTTGTGTGTGTGTGTGTGTGTGTGTGTTTATGTGTGTGTGTGTATGAATTTGTATGTGTGTGTGTGTGTGTGTGTGTGTGTGAGAGAGAGAGAGAGACTCAGCAATCAACATTTGCACCAATAACTCACTACAGTTGTGACCGGGTGTGGAAGTGTGAATTGCTCATTACTCTAAAATTTGTTCATGATTGCAGCCATGTATAAACGTAAGTAACCATTCTTACAGTATTCATTACCTTTGTAACTTGTGAGTTCATTACCTTTGTAACTTGTGAGTTCATTACCTTGTACCTAGTTCAGCCATCAAAACTTTGGAGCCCGGTCCCTGGACCCATTGTGTACCTCTGTAATCTGTAAATACCTTTGTAACTTGTAATGATTGTGACTAGACCTACCTGGAGTTCATTACCTTTGTAAATTGTGAGTTCATTACCTTTGTAAATTGTGAGTTCATTGCCTCTGTAGCTTGCTCAGCTATCAAAACTTTGAGGCCCAGTCCCTGGACCCATTATGTACCTCTGTAATCTTTTGACTACCGCCCACGGGATGGGTATGGGGTGCATAATAAACATATTAAACTAACTTGCAGATGATGTGAAGTTAATGAGAAGAATCAAATCGGATGAGGATCAGGCAAGACTACAAAGAGACCTGGACAGGCTACAAGCCTGGTCCAGCAACTGGCTCCTTGAGTTTAACCCTGCCAAATGCAAAGTCATGAACATTGGGGAAGGGCAAAGAAGACCGCAGACACAATATAGTTTAGATGGCCAAAGACTTCAAACCTCACTCAAGGAAAAAGATCTGGGGATGAGTATAACACCGAGCATATCTCCTGAGGCGCACATCAATCAGATAACTGCTGCAGCATACGGACGCCTGGCAAACCTACGGATAGCGTTCCGATACCTCAGTAAGGATTCTTTTAAGACTCTGTATACCATTTACGTCAGGCCCATACTGGAGTATGCAGCACCAGTTTGGAATCCACACCTAGTCAAGCACGTCAAGAAATTAGAGAAAGTGCAAAGGTTTGCAACAAGACTAGTCCCAGAGCTACGGGGATTGTCCTACGAAGAAAGGTTGAGGGAAATCGGCCTGACGACACTGGACGACAGGAGGGTCAGGGGAGACATGATAACGACATATAAAATACTGCGCGGAATAGACAAGGTGGACAAAGACGGGATGTTCCAGAGAAGGGACACAGACACAAGAGGTCACAATTGGAAGTTGAAGACTCAGATGAATCAAAGGGATGTTAGGAAGTATTTCTTCAGTCATAGAGTAGTCAGGCCGTGGAATAGCCTAGAAAGTGACGTAGTGGAGGCGGGAACCATACATAGTTTTAAGGCGAGGTATGATAAAGCTCATGGGGCAGGGAGAGAGAGGACCTAGTAGCAATCAGCGAAGAGGCGGGGCCAGGAGCTATGAATCGACCCCTGCAACCACAAATAGGCGAGTACACACACACACACACTAAGAAATTAAAGAAAATACAAAGGTTTGCGACAAGGTTAGTTCCAGAGCTCAGGGGAATGTCCTACGAAGAAAGGTTAAGTGAAATCGGCCTGACGACACTGGAGGACAAGAGGGTCAGGGGAGACATGATAACGACATACAAAATACGATGAAAACTCACACTCACGCGAGCTTTTAAATCTCTGCACAAAATTCAATTTAAACCAGCAAATAATAGAGCCTACTAGACTGGAGAATACACTAGACATTATCTTCACTAACAATGATGATCTGATAAGAAATGTCACCATATCAAAAACAATATACTCAGATCACAACATAATTGAGGTTCAGACATGTATGCGCGGAGCCCCAGACCGACATAATGAGATTAGTCACGAGGGAGCATTCACCAAATTCAACTTCAATAACAAAAACATAAAGTGGGACCAAGTAAACCAAGTCCTAACCGATATAAGCTGGGAAGATATACTAAGCAACACAGACCCCAACTTATGCCTAGAACAGATTAACTCGGTGGCACTCGATGTATGCACAAGGCTTATTCCTCTAAGAAAAAGGAGGAGTAGATGTAAAACAGAAAGAGACAGGCGCTCCCTTTACAGGCGACGGAAAAGAATAACAGAGCGGCTAAAAGAGGTCAATATATCTGAAATGCGTAGGGAGACACTGGTCAGAGAAATAGCAAGCATCGAACTTAAGCTAAAAGAATCCTTTAGGAGTCAGGAATCGCGGGAAGAACTAAAAGCCATAAATGAAATCGAAAGAAACCCAAAGTATTTCTTCTCCTATGCCAAATCAAAATCGAGAACAACGTCCAGTATTGGGCCCCTACTTAAACAAGATGGGTCCTACACAGATGACAGCAAGGAAATGAGTGAGCTACTCAAGTCCCAATATGACTCAGTTTTTAGCAAGCCGCTAACCAGACTGAGAGTCGAAGATCAAAATTAATTTTTTATGAGAGAGCCACAAAATTTGATTAACACAAGCCTATCCGATGTTATCCTGACGCCAAATGACTTCGAACAGGCGATAAATGACATGCCCATGCACTCTGCCCCAGGGCCAGACTCATGGAACTCTGTGTTCATCAAGAACTGCAAGAAGCCCCTATCACGAGCCTTTTCCATCCTATGGAGAGGGAGCATGGACACGGGGGTCGTCCCACAGTTACTAAAAACAACAGACATAGCCCCACTCCACAAAGGGGGCAGTAAAGCAACAGCAAAGAACTACAGACCAATAGCACTAACATCCCATATCATAAAAATCTTTGAAAGGGTCCTAAGAAGCAAGATCACCACCCATCTAGAAACCCATCAGTTACACAACCCAGGGCAACATGGTTTAGAACAGGTCGCTCCTGTCTGTCTCAACTATTGGATCACTACGACAAGGTCCTAAATGCACTAGAAGACAAAAAGAATGCAGATGTAATATATACAGACTTTGCAAAAGCCTTCGACAAGTGTGACCATAGCGTAATAGCGCACAAAATGCGTGCTAAAGGAATAACAGGAAAAGTCGGTCGATGGATCTATAATTTCCTCACTAACAGAACACAGAGAGTAGTCGTCAACAGAGTAAAGTCCGAGGCAGCTACGGTGAAAAGCTCTGTTCCACAAGGCACAGTACTCGCTCCCATCTTGTTCCTCATCCTCATATCCGACATAGACAAGGATGACTCAAGAAATCGTAATGACACGATTGCAAATAAACCATACCCCCGGCCGGGATTGAACCCGCGGTCATAGAGTCTCAAAACTCCAGCCCGTCGCGTTAGCCACTAGACCAGCTAGCCACAATAAGATTCATCCAACTAGGTATATTTCTACACCATAGGAAAGTTAGCACAGGCACCCCCGGCCGGAGGTATGGTTTATTTGCAATCGTGTCATTACGATTTCTTGAGTCATGTTGACGGCAGTGAAGGGACTTGAGCTAGAGTTCGTCACAGCCACGCTAGCTGGAGATTCGTCTGTAAAAACTTGCATTTGTGGTCACAGAGGTGCCTGTGCTAACTTTCCTATGGTGTAGAAATATACCTAGTTGGATGAATCTTATTGTGGCTAGCTGGTCTAGTGGCTAACGCGACGGGCTGGAGTTTTGAGACTCTATGACCGCGGGTTCAATCCCGGCCGGGGGTATGGTTTATAGACAAGGATGTCAGCCACAGCACCGTGTCTTCCTTTGTAGATGACACCCGAATCTGCATGACAGTGTCTTCCATTGCAGACACTGCAAAGCTCCAGGCGGACATCAACCAAATCTTTCAGTGGGCTGCAGAAAACAATATGAAGTTCAACGATGAGAAATTTCAATTACTCAGATATGGTAAACATGAGGAAATTAAATCTTCATCAGAGTACAAAACAAATTCTGGCCACAAAATAGAGCAAAACACCAACGTCAAAGACCTGGGAGTGATCATGTCGGAGGATCTCACCTTCAAGGACCATAACATTGTATCAATCGCATCTGCTAGAAAAATGACAGGATGGATAATGAGAACCTTCAAAACTAGGGAGGCCAAGCCCATGATGACACTCTTCAGGTCACTTGTTCTATCTAGGCTGGAATATTGCTGCACACTAACAGCACCTTTCAAGGCAGGTGAAATTGCCGACCTAGAAAATGTACAGAGAACTTTCACGGCGCGCATAACGGAGATAAAACACCTCAATTATTGGGAGCGCTTGAGGTTCCTAAACCTGTATTCCCTGGAACGCAGGAGGGAGAGATACATGATTATATACACCTGGAAAATCCTAGAGGGACTAGTACCGAACTTGCACACGAAAATCACTCACTACGAAAGCAAAAGACTTGGCAGACGATGCACCATCCCCCCAATGAAAAGCAGGGGTGTCACTAGCACGTTAAGAGACCATACAATAAGTGTCAGGGGCCCGAGACTATTCAACTGCCTCCCAGCACACGTAAGGGGGATTACCAACAGACCCCTGGCAGTCTTCAAGCTGGCACTGGACAAGCACCTAAAGTCAGTTCCTGATCAGCCGGGCTGTGGCTCGTACGTTGGTTTGCGTGCAGCCAGCAGCAACAGCCTGGTTGATCAGGCTCTGATCCACCAGGAGGCCTGGTCACAGACCGGGCCGCGGGGGCGTTGACCCCCGGAACTCTCTCCAGGTAAACTCCAGGTATAGACAAGGTGGACAGAGACAAGATGTTCCAGAGATGGGACACAGAAACAAGGGGTCACTCTTGGAAGTTGAGGACTCAGATGAGTCACAAGGATGTTAGGAGGTATTTCTTCAGTCATAGAGTGGTCAGGAAGTGGAACAATCTGGCGAGTGATGTAGTGGAGGCAGGAACCATACATAGCTTTAAGATGAGGTATGATAAAGCTCATGGAACAGGGAGAGAGAAGATTTAGTAGCGACCAGCGAAAAGGGGGCCAGGAGCTGAGTCTTGACCCCTGCAACCACAATTAGGTGAGTATAATTAGGTGAGTACACAGGGGAAGGGCAAAGAAGATCGCGGACAGAGTATAGATTAGGTGGCCAAAAACTGCAAAACTCACTCAAGGAAAAGGATCTTGGGGTGAGTATAATACCGAGCACATCTCCTGAGGCGCACATCAACCAGATAACTGCTGCAGCATACAGGCGCCTGGCGAATCTACGAATAGTGTTCCGGTACCTCAGTAAGGAATCGTTCATGACTCTGTACACCGTGTACGTCAGGCCCATACTGGAGTATGCAGCACCACTTTGGAACCCACACCTGGTCAAACATGTCAAGAAACTATTGAAAGTGCAAAGGTTTGCAACAAGGTTAGTGCCAGAGCTAAGGGGAATGTCATACGAAGAAATGTTAAGGGAAATCGGCCTGACGACACTGGAGGACAGGAGGGTTAGGGGAGACATGATAACGACATACAAAATATTGCGAGGAATTGACAAGGTGGACAAAGACGGGATGTTCCAGAGATGGGACACAGCAACAAGGGGACACAACTGGAAGTTGAAGACTCAGATGAGTCAAAGGGATGTTAGGAAGTATTTCTTCAGTCACAGAGTTGTCTGAAAGTGGAATGAATAGTCTGGGGAGGTGGTGGAGGCAGGATCCATACATAGCTATAAGAAGAGGTACGATAAAGTTCATGGAGCAGGGAGTGACCTAGTAGCGACCAGTGAAGAGGCGGGGCCAGGAGCTATGAATCGACCCCTGCAACCACAGTTAGGTGAGCACACACACTAACAATCGTAAAAACGTAAATGTTTTTTAGTTATGTCAAATACATCTAAAATTACCACCATAAGTCCTGACTGCTGTGTGATTCTCATGACACTCATCCATGAGAACCAACGATGGGTTTAGCGCTTAGTTATGATTAAATAATAATAATAATAATGAGAAATATGATGCCTTCCTCCACCAACACCTCATCTTAAGACAAACACATTAAACAGGAAGTAAATTGGATGCCAAAATTCTATTTTTCGATATTCATTAAATTATATAGTCAATTTTATTGAAAATGTGCCTTTTTTGAGCTGTGCAAAAATAAAAAAAAATCTAATGAGCAGTGTTTGTGCGGTACGATAACTGCGGTAGTGGCAGAGATATAATGGAGGCTGCAACATCAGCATCTCGTTGCAGACACCATGATGCTTCCTGCACTTATCAGGTATTGTATGGTCATGTTAACTCTCCTAGGCATGTTACATTGAATATTATACACGGGAAGGCAGCGTTCAGACTACGTATAGATGGGAATATATTTCTGACCCTGAGACTAGTAAGTGTTTAACTTTTTTCAATATATGAGCTTCGTGTGTTGCCAGCTTTGTGTTGCTGGGTGTCGGGGCCAGGGGCCAGGATGCCAGCGTGTGGGGCCATGATGGTGACCTTTGGGGCCGGAACCTCGGGGGTTCGGTGGGCTATGAGAACCCCGCCTGTGACGGCAAGACGGTCGTTATCCAAGTTTTCGAGTGGAAATGGACGGATGTCGCGCTAGAGTGTGAGCGCTTCCTCTCTCAGGCTGGCTACTGCGGTGTCCAGGTGGGTGAAGATAAATTATGTGTTCATGTAAACTAATATAACCCATGTAAATAAAATATTAATGACATTTCTGGGTCCTCCGCTAAGATAAAACCCTCTTCATCAACGCTGGTGCTATGGGACCCATAACCTGGACTGCTTCAAAAAAGCACACTTGGAGAGGAAATTTATGACGGTTTCTATCAATCCTGAACCACTGTTAAGTCAGCTGTTACTTGACAGTGGTCCAGGAGGTGCCGAAACGTCGTCATAAGGTCCATTGGTGATTTGCTTCAGCTATGGACTGATTTCAGGTGTCCCCGCCTAACGAGCACGCTGTCATCACGGCAGACTACCCATACCCATGGTGGCAGCGATACCAACCCATCTCCTACAAGTTGGTGTCTCGTTCTGGCACAGAGGAAGAATTCATTGATATGGTACATCGGTGCAACGCTGTGGGGGTCAGGTGCGTGAGTGACGTCTTGCATTTACTACCTTTATCTGTTATTGCAGTTATTTTTAAAGTTGTTTACGCTAGGCTTTAATAGTCTTAGCTTTATAACACCAGTGTTCCTTCTCCAGGATCTTCGTGGACGCTGTGGTCAATCACATGGCTGGTCTGGGACGCCAGGGTTACGGTTCTGCTGGGTCGCCTTTTGACTCTGATGCTCTTGACTTTCCTGGTGTCCCTTACGGCCCTGAGGACTTCACTCCCAGGGACTTGTGCCCCTCTGGTGACGGTAGGTATATATGGAAAATTGCATTTACTTGGATGTGACTCATTATGTACATAACAGTAAATGAATTACCTGGAGTTTACCTGGAGAGAGTTCCGGGGGTCAACGCCCCCGCGGCCCGGTCTGTGACCAGGCCTCCTGGTGGATCAAAGCCTGATCAACTAGGCTGTTACTGCTGGCTGCACGCAAACCAACGTACGAGCCACAGCCCGGCTGGTCAGGAACCGACTTTAGGTGCTTGTCCAGTGCCAGTTAGACAAGTAGGAATTTGGGACACCTAGGTCGCAAAAAATGTCCCCCTTCGATACCTACAACTGTCATATCCACAAGTTGCTCTGGACCTATTAATTACAAATGAAATATACATCACCAGGAATGCTGGTAAATATATAAATTTGTGGACTGGATATTAAAATTAAAAAAAGGATTATATATATACACATACACATAACAGAAAGAGAATATCTTAATATCACTCACCAATTTGACTTGAGACCAAGTTGTATCATACTCAGAAAACCTCACTAACTAAATTTATGAAAATACTGGCCAGAATTATAACATAAATCTAAATAGCTTATCTGAGGTTCCTGGAGTTGTCTTGTCCCGTCGCCTGATATCTCAAGTTATGCAGGAATGCACATCCAACAATTTCGCCTCCTATTTGAGAGGTGTCAACCCAATTTTACTTCTAGAGCACGAAAATTCTTCACATTATTAACAAATGTCTTACTCTCAATTCAAAACAAACAACAATGGCGAGTGTCGTCTGTGCAGGCACAGGTTCCCATTTTCGGTAACATAATTTATTAAATACAATATAGGCCATCTATTTACCTATAAATTACCGTATTTCTGGAAAATATATATAGTATTTTCCACAGTATATATTGCTGCCTTCAAATCTGGTATCGGTGGGTATGGGTATTTTGTTGCCCTGAGGTAAATACCAAATGCCCGAAATCATATATAGTGTATGAAGAAGAAAGGTCATAGTACTGTAAGTAGAAAATTAATAAGCCAAGACAATAGAAAATAAGAGAACATTTCGGTCAGTCCTGAACCATTATCAGATCACACCTTGATAATTATCTATATGGGACCGAAATGCCGTCCAGCTTTCAATTTCAACTTTAGCCTCGCAGTCCTCTGCTCTTTACTGCTCGGAAGCAGACAATTTTACCGATGGTATGTGTAAAACATGAAATTTTTTCACCTGTCATAATTTATTCTGCAACTTAGGAGAACTTCATGTCCTTGACAGCACATTATGTCACACATGCCTTTCATTATAATTATCGCACGACTGCTAAGAGTGGCTAACGCGTCGGTCTGGAGTTTTGAAACTCTCTGATTGCTGGTTCTAACCCCACCCATGGGTCAAGAGAGGCTGGAAAGGTATCATGGATATATTTGTACTTACTTTCTATACTCACATATACATCATGTTTATCAATGTGTTTTGTGCGAGAATATGGTATGAAGGATTTTTATTCATGTATTATCTTTATACATTTATATAGGAATAATTTTATTTGCTTTTGAATGGAAAACGCAAAGGTAGTCGTGTTATCTTCCTTAAGCATCAACAAGAGCTAAGATAAATCTTGTAACGTGTTTTAGGAAAGAAACATATCTTAGATGTTATGTTACTTGTCTTAGGTAACGTGAACAACTACGGTGATCCATACAACGTGCGGAACTGCTACCTGGTGTCGTTGTGTGACCTTTACGGAGCTACTGACTATGTTAGGCAGAGTGTGGCTGGTTACTTCTCCAAGCTTGTGGATATCGGCGTAGCTGGCTTCAGAGTTGATGCTGCTAAACACATGTGGCCTGAAGTGAGTGTGTGTGAGAGGCAGTGATCATATGTGGAAGGCAGATAGTATATCTTGAGAGTATCTGCTGAGAAGGATTAACTACAGTCTAAATCTTCTAGCAATACTACAACTATACTCAGCTAAAGTAGACACAATTTATCAACTTGTCGGTTCTTTAAACCATTTACCTATATAACTATACCCGAAGTGGTCTTCGGTCAACTGATCCTCCCGGGTAGTTTGTGAACTATCCTCTAAGCTCAAGTAGCCACAGCTAGCCCCTGTTTCATAACTTTGTAAGAAAAAGTAATCTTAATTCACTTTAGTGTTGCATCTCTTGTCTTGGAGTCCCTTGGGGTTGATGCCGTTGTTTAAAGTTATTGAAGGAAGAGAATGCATTTAAATCAGAAGGGAAATTATAAGAAAGGTGTGTATTACAGGACCTGCAGGCGATGATGGACATGACTCACGACCTTAATACTGACCAGGGCTTCCCTTCCAACACCCGTCCGTTCTTTATGCTGGAGGTCGTTGACAGGAACGACGGTGCTGTCACAGTGCAAGAGTACTACGGCATGGGTGAGTGCTGCCCAGGTACACTTTACCCCTGAATAACACAGCAGAGCTGTGCTTGTGGTCCCCCATCTTCAGTAATTAACCATTATGTAATTCAAAATATTCAATGGTTTAACATCCTTTCACTAGGTCACGTTAATTTTAAATCAAATGCATTTTCTGTGATCATTAATGACACAAATAACTCGCACATGGGAGAGAGGAGCCTACGACAACGTTTCGGTCCGACTTGGACCATTTACAGTCACACTGTGACTTTAAATGGCCCAAGTCGGACTGAAACGTCGTGGTAGCTTCTCTCTCCTATGTGCGGGTTATTTGTGTATTGTTCCAGTCACGGTATTGTGCCTTTTTGTTCTTCATTAATGGAAAATATGTGACAGATTCACAGCTGTCAGTTATAACTTAATAAATTAAATATACATTGTAGGCCGGTTTTTTTTTTCTTCTGGGTAACTTATATGGTGGGTGTTTATAGGTCGTGTGACGGAGTTCCGCTACTGCCAGAAGATAGCTTGGGGTGTGCAGAACTTTGAGCAGCTGGCTGGTGTGTACGATCCAGGCTGGGGAATGGCTGACTCTGATAAAGCTCTCGTCTTTGTTGATAACCACGACAACCAGAGAAGCAATGGTGGCCCTGGTGAGTTTAACTGATAAACATTTATTAAACCCATCGCACTGTGCTGGTATCTTTTACATAAAACACTTGAATACCTCCATCAGTTTAGTTTTCTCACACATTTTACACAGCTATGATTTCTCAGGAGTGAACTGAGGTTTAAGGAAATTAACTGATACTATTTACCAGGAGTCGAATCCTGGATCTTTCGGTTGTGTGACCATAGAGGTACAAGTGACGACGATCTTGTTTCCACAGGAGACACACTGTCATACAAGTGGCCTAAGGATTACCGTCTGGGAGTGGCCTTCACCCTGGCTCAGCCGTACGGCTTCACCCGCATCATGTCCTCTTACTCGTTTGGTGACGACTACGATGTTGGTCCTCCGCACCTCAGCGACTACACGTGAGTGGGTCTATACATCCCCTTAAAGTCTATCCACTACACAAGGGTCATTAAGACAGCTCATATGTAGCCAAATATTCAATAGTACGCTAATTACTTGCACTCTATTCACATTTGAATTAATGGATGATTCGCTATATATGAAAACAAGTACTTTAAAATAGGGATTAAAACAAATTTTCAGTGTACATACACAATGTATAAAGCAAGAAAGTAATCCTTCTAATATAACCAGACGTAATGATATTTGTATGATTATAACCCTATCCAATTAATTAGATGTAATTAATTGTGTGTGATGTCGGAATGTACCAATAAAATAGCGATATGTATTGTGTTGAATTATGGTTAGGACTTGGTTTAGAAAGACACGTAAGCAAACACTATAACATATTTATTAGAAAACGTTTCGGTCCTGGAACCGTGATCAAGGTTCCAGGACCGAAACGTTTTCTAATAAATATGTTATAGTGTTTGCTTACGTGTCTTTCTAAACCAACTTGTCGGTATTTATTACCAAGGTTTATACCATGGTTAGGACTTATTGAGTTGTATTATAACTTCAGCACTGCGAGTGTTGTGATCGACGGTGACAACCAGTGTGAGGGTGGCTGGGTGTGTGAGCACCGATGGCCCTCAATATACAAGATGGTAAGCTGCCGCACCTTTCATATACCAGACTTTCAGTGCCGGATGACACTAATGTCTTAAGACACAAGTACATCACTTAGGTATCTTATTTCCGCAACGTTTCGCCTGAAGATACCTATAGTTTATAAATGTCTCTTATCAACTTACCGGTACTGTAAATGATTAATAATATGATACAGTTATGTATATTTTTTCAAGCGTGTGTCGGCATATATTACTAAAGAATATTTAATATCAATTGTATTTTAGAATAAATTTTGACGTATAACTTACATTAATATCACGAAGTAAATGTAGCATTTGTTTTCGTGCTTATTCGAAAGATTTTTTCTTGTTTTCTGTACACCAGTTCAGGTCCCTATCAATTAAAAACTTAACTCTAGCCTTGAAAATGCGCGTCTCCTTGTAGCTCTGCTCTCTCCATGGTGAGGGGCTCTTGATTTAGGGAATTGGATCTGTGCTCCAGTTCCCCGAATTAAGCCTGAATGCATTCCACATCCTCCCCCCAGGCGCTGTACGGGTTTAGTGCTTCCCTTTGATTATAATAATAATAATCTGCTCTCTCCTTGACCATCTCTTGAGCTACATATAATACCTTGTGTCAGTCACCACGTTTAAATCGGTATTCACACAAAAAATCTGTTTTGTTTTATGAAGGGTGTAAAACTTAGGTTCATTAGGCTAGGGGTCCTTAACCAGTTACTGGTTATGTAGGTCCAGTAGGCCATCAGGTCCTTAACCAGCTACTAGTTATGTAGGCCCAGTAGGCCATCAGGTCCTTAACCAGTTACTGGTTATGTAGGTCCAGTAGGCCATCGGGTCCTTAACCAGCTACTGTTTATGTAGGTCTAGTAGGCCATCGGGTCCTTAACCATCTACTGGTTATGTAGGTCCAGTAGGCCATCGGGTCCGTAACCAGATACTGGTTATAGAGGTCCAGCAGGCCAGCGGGTCCTTAACCAGTTACTGGTTATGAAGGTCCAGTAGGCCATCGGGTGCTTATCCAGTTACTGGTTATAGAGGTCCAGCAGGCCATCGGGTCCTTAACCAGCTGCTGGTTATGTAGGTCCAGTAGGCCATCGGGTCCTTAACCAGCTACTGGTTATGTAGGTCCAGAAGGTCATCGGGTGCTTATCCAGTTACTGGTTATAGAAGGAGGTCCAGCAGGCCAGCGGGTACTTAACCAGTTACTAATCATCTAACCAAATCAAGTACCACGGTAATTCAAAGTTTAAAGTTTATTCTCTATAAGGATCACAATGCTGAGTTTACAGAATTTGGTTATTGTGTGGTTTACATGTAGAAAAATAATGATTACAGAGTGTACCACTAGAACACCTAGCATGGCTAGGCTTTTCGGGCAGACTTAGTTTAAATCTTAATTTTAAAATATTACAAATTATGAGGTAAGTTGGTATTATGGCTAAGTGACTAAATACTAGTTTGTGAGTTTAGCAATGTGAATGCTTTTGTTTTGGCACAGTACATAGTTTCAGTATTGGAGTATCACAGGATTCATTATTTTAAGATTGAGATTAATATTTCTGTATATGGTCAAATGGGTGAGTGAGTATAAGTGTGAACCACCAAGTGGTATTCGTGTAGTTAGTTGACGGGGTGTATCAGGGAGATTAGATGTTTTCTAATGGTAGTTTTGAAGGTGATGAATGTGTCTGCAGTTCTAGAGTTCTCAGGTAGGGTGTTCCAGATTTTAGGGCCTTTGACATACATTGAATTTTTGTAAAGGTTTAGTCGGACACGGGGAATGTCGTAGAGATGTTTGTGTCTGGTGTTATGCCTGTGGGTTCTGTCACAACTATCAAGAAAGCGTTTTAGGTCAAGGTTGATATTGGAGTTTAAGGTCCTGTAGATGTAGAGTGCACAGTAGTAAGTGAGGATGTACTGAACAGGGAGTAAGTTTAGATCTATGAAGAGTGGGGGGGGGGTGTTGCCAGGGATGGGATTTAGTGATTATTCTTACTGCAGCTTTTTGTTGGGTTATTATTGGCTTTAGGTGTGTTGCTGCAGTTGATCCCCAAGCACAAATAGCATAGGTGAGGTATGGATAAATAAGTGAGTGGTATAGTGTGAGAAGGGCATTTTGCGGCACGTAGTATCGTATCTTGGAGAGGATCCCAACCGTATGGTTTCCAGACTTAATTCCATGTGTATGTAATGTGGTTTCTGTCAACTAAGAGTAAATTTAGAATTAACTTTAAAGTAGCCTAACCTTAAATAACTAATATTTATTTGTTTTGTCTCCATTGAGATCTTCAGATATTGACGTACGTACATTAGTTTGGTAACAAAGACGTGTCACGAAATTTTCCAGTAAGTTCTTGGAAGTGGGAGGGGGATACAGGGATACCTTGATTATCCCGTATTCCTCAGGAGTTGCATAATAATCCTTAAAGCGCTTGCCATTTCTCCATCAATATAACACTGCTAACTAAAGTAAATTGTCATTGTGTGCATAGGCTGACCTTTGGTTGGTGTGCTACAGGTGCGCTTCAGGAACGCCATGGAGGAGACAGACGGCTGGGATAACTACTACTGTGATGGTAACGTCGTCGCCTTCTCCAGGGGCACCAGGGGATTCTTCGCAATGATCAAGTCTGGCACACTGTCGCAGGTGAGGTGGAGAGAGAGGTGACAGATTCTTTTCCTCATAATTATCGCTTCATACGACCAGACATGGCAAAGTAACATATTTTTTCGTGGACTTTGTAGACGTTCCAGACTGGGATGCCAGCGGGGACATACGAGGATGTTGTATCATGTCAGAGTGTGACGGTGCAGAGTGACGGCACAGTGCAGGTGACCATCACCAACGAGGAGGAGCCAGTCTTTGCTATCTGTGTAGGTTGTGACTGTTCTGAACCACCCATCGTCACAGCCACTCCTCAGCCTGGTAAGTAAATAAGGTTGGATACTATGCTCGAAATGTTAAGCAGGCTATGGGCTTTTTACAGAGGAACATAATGGAGAAATACTGCAGTGGGCCTTCCTGCGCATACTAGGCTGTTTCTTCTCAAACCCAAATAACTAATGTGCTTATGTATATATTTTTTAAATAGATTTGGTTTCTTTTAGGAGATCTACCAGTGATTTTGAAGACATTAGTATAAATCTGTAGAGTTGTTAGATGTTTACCTGGAGTATACCTGGAGAGGGTTTCGGGGGTCAACGCCCCCGCGGCCCGGTCTGAGACCAGGCCTCATGGTGCATCAGGGTCTGATCAACCAGGCTGTTACTGCTGGCCGCACGTAAGCTGGCGTACGAGCCACAGCCCAGCTGGTCAGTTAGCATAGTCTAATAACGTCATACATAATTTATTTATATTGGAGTCAGTCATTGTTCTATGCATGACCCATTCTCAAAGTGTTTTTTTCCTCTGATTCGAGATGGGTAAAAACAACTGTAACATTGAATATGCGGTTTCTGTTTCAGTATTGAATATAAAATAACCAAACTGGTGTTGAGAGAAACTGCAATGCAATGAAGATCCCATGTACACAAGGTAACACTGGCCCAGGAAGCCAAAATCATTCATTCAAATAATCAGTAAATTAATATATAAACCTACGGTAGATCAAAGTCCACTGTATAACACTACTATACATGTCACCATACATCACTACCATACATGTCACCATACATCACTACCATACATGTCACCATACATCACTACCATACATGTCACCATACATCACTACCATACATGTCACCATACATCACTACCATACATGTCACCATACATCACTACCATACATGTCACCATACATCACTACCATACATGTCACCATACATCACTACCATACATGTCACCATACATCACTACCATACATGTCACCATACATCACTACCATACATGTCACCATACATCACTACCATACATGTCACCATACATCACTACTATACATGTCACCATACATCACTACCATACATGTCACCATACATCACTACCATACATGTCACCATACATCACTACCATACATGTCACCATACATCACTACCATACATGTCACCATACATCACTACCATACATGTCACCATACATCACTACCATACATGTCACCATACATCACTACCATACATGTCACCATACATCACTACCATACATGTCACCATACATCACTACCATACATGTCACCATACATCACTACCATACATGTCACCATACATCACTACCATACATGTCACCATACATCACTACTATACATGTCACCATACATCACTACCATACATGTCACCATACATCACTACCATACATGTCACCATACATCACTACCATACATGTCACCATACATCACTACCATACATCACTACTATACATGTCACCATACATCACTACCATACATGTCACCATACATCACTACCATACATGTCACCATACATCACTACCATACATGTCACCATACATCACTACCATACATGTCACCATACATCACTACTATACATGTCACCATACATCACTACCATACATGTCACCATACATCACTACCATACATGTCACCATACATCACTACCATACATGTCACCATACATCACTACCATACATGCCACCATACATCACTACTATACATATCACCATACATGTCACCATACATCACTACCATACATGTCACCATACATCACTACCATACATGTCACCATACATCACTACTATACATGTCACCATACATCACTACCATACATGTCACCATACATCACTACCATACATGTCACCATACATCACTACTATACATGTCACCATACATCACTACCATACATGTCACCATACATCACTACCATACATGTCAACATACATCACTACTATACATGTCACCATACATCACTACCATACATGTCACCATACATCACTACCATACATGTCACCATACATCACTACCATACATGTCACCATACATCACTACCATACATGTCACCATACATCACTACCATACATGTCACCATACATCACTACCATACATGTCACCATACATCACTACCATACATGTCACCATACATCACTACCATACATGTCACCATACATCACTACCATACATGTCACCATACATCACTACCGTACATGTCACCATACATCACTACCATACATGTCACCATACATCACTACCATACATGTCACCATACATCACTACCATACATGTCACCATACTTCACTACCATACATGTCACCATACATCACTACCATACATGTCACCATACATCACTACCATACATGTCACCATACATCACTACCATACATGTCACCATACATCACTACCATACATGTCACCATACATCACTACCATACATGTCACCATACATCACTACCATACATGTCACCATACATCACTACCATACATGTCACCATACATCACTACCATACATGCCACCATACATCACTACCATACATGTCACCATACATCACTACCATACGTCACCATACATCACTATCCTCATTACCCTCATCACTATATTCATCACTATCCTCATCACTATATTCATCACTACCCTCATCACTATATTCATCACTACCCTCATCACTATATTCATCACTACACTTATCACTACCTTCATCACTATCCTGGTCATCACCCTCATCACTATCCTCATCACTACCCTCCTATCATTATCCTCATCACTATGCCTCACCATACCAATATTGTCATTATTATTTTTTAAGTATTTAACCTGGACTATTCACACAGACAGACTCCATTATATAATTATTATACTATCACCTCAACTAAAATCAGTCCTTTCATTTAAAAAAATAATAATATCTTCTTAAAAAATTTTAAAAATAAAATTTTCAATTGTGAAAATATCCTCATATATTTTTTGTGGTCTTCTTCAGTGGATGTAGTTCTTGCTTGGTTACTACGAGTGATAGTGGCCCAGAAGGATTGAGATTCAATGAAAGAGAGCATCCAGGTCGAAATCATAATCTTGGGTTTCCTGTACAGACTCTGGCTTTGTGTCAAAGTTGACAGGTGGAGTTGTTTCTTCTACAGGATTTGGTGGTTTGTCAGGGAAGAGAAGCTCCTCAATGAAGGTCTCCAGTTCTTGCTGTTCTTTTGGTGGTTTGTCAGGGAAGAGAAGCCCCTGAATGAAGGTCTCCTGTTCTTGCTGTTCTTCTGACTCAGCTGCTGCTCCAGTAGAAACTATAAAGTTGTTTATGTAATTACTTATAAGAGAATCATTGTCAGTAGTAGTTTCCTGACTTGTGACCTTGTTAGATTCCCCATCAGTCTGTACTTCTGGTTCAGTTGTGGAAGGTGGCAGTTCCTTGTCACTGCTTGAATCTTCCTCACCTTCCTTCTCCATTCTTTTTTCTTCTCTTTTAGTTTTTTCCTGTTCCTTCTTCTTTTTGCTGTCTACTAGTTTTTGTTTTTTTCGGGAAATTTCATCCAATAGAGGCTTTTTTCTCTTAACACTACGTTCATAAATAATTTTACCAGAAGTATCAATCCATCTCATTCCTTGATAGGTATACTCAAAGTTAAACCTGGCACTCATTCTCTTGATGCCTATGCCAGAAGTGCTTAAGTGTTTTCCACAGTCCATAGAATTAGCAAGTCGTAGTCCTGCCTCGACTGCGTATTTTGCATATAGTTGAATTAATTCCATCTGGAAAACAAAATCTTCAGGATCTTTGGAAATAAGAATATTTTCCTTCAAGAAGCTTTCAAAGCTTTCTCTGCCTACGTAATCTGTTTCACATCCTAGGACCACCAGCATGTTCTCCTCGTATTTCTTCATATTGAGGCCTTCCAGCTGGCGACTCTTGTATTTCAAGATGTCCTTCTGGACTTCCACTTTGTCTTCAACTAAAGATTATATCTTTGGAGGACGGTTTCTTACTCTTGAAGAGCAGAAGATATTTAGTACTGTTATAGTAAGTCTCTGAGGTACTTCAGTTTAGACTATACACTTATAATATAGTCACACTGAAGGAGTTCACTCCTTCAGTATTTCTTACCCTTGAAGAGCAGAAGATATTTAGTACTGTTATATAATAAGTCTCTGAGGTACTTCAGTTTAGACTATACACTTACAGTTAGACACACTCAAGGATTTCACTCCTTCAGTGTCTTAACTATATTATAGTACTTCAAGTTCTTTAATATATTATAGTACTTCAAGGTCTTAACTACAGTATATTACTTCAAGTTCTTTAATAGTAATGTTGTGAAGCTAATAGTGAAGGAAACTAGAAGTGCTTTGGTTACTCCAGTGATGCAAGTGATGACTGACAGCATCCTGTAGTGATGACTGACAGCATCCTGTAGTGATGACTGACAGCATCCTGTAGTGATGACTGACAGCATCCTGTAGTGATGACTGACAGCATCCTATAGTGATGACTGACAGCATCCTGTAGTGATGACTGACAGTATCCTGTAGTGATGACTGACAGCATCCTGTAGTGATGACTGACAGCATCCTGTAGTGATGACTGACAGCATCCTGTAGTGATGACTGACAGTATCCTGTAGTGATGACTGACAGCATCCTGTAGTGATGACTGACAGCATCCTGTAGTGATGACTGACAGCATCCTGTAGTGATTGACAGCATCCTGTAGTGATGACTGACAGCATCCTGTAGTGATGACTGACAGCATCCTGTAGTGATTGACAGCATCCTGTAGTGATGACTGACAGCATCCTGTAGTGATGACTGACAGCATCCTGTAGTGATGACTGACAGCATCCTGTAGTGATGACTGACAGCATCCTGTAGTGATTGACAGCATCCTGTAGTGATGACTGACAGCATCCTGTAGTGATGACTGACAGCATCCTGTAGTGATTGACAGCATCCTGTAGTGATGACTGACAGCATCCTGTAGTGATGACTGACAGCATCCTGTAGTGATGACTGACAGCATCCTGTAGTGATGACTGACAGCATCCTGTAGTGATGACTGACAGCATCCTGTAGTGATGACTGACAGCACCTGTAGTGATGACTGACAGCATCCTGTAGTGATGACTGACAGCATCCTGTAGTGATGACTGACAGCATCCTGTAGTGATGACTGACAGCATCCTGTAGTGATTGACAGCATCCTGTAGTGATGACTGACAGCATCCTGTAGTGATGACTGACAGCATCCTATAGTGATGATTGACAGCATCCTGTAGTGATGACTCACAGCATCCTGTAGTGATGAATGACAGCATCCTGAAGTGATGAATGACAGCATCCTATAGTGATGAATAACATTATCCTGTAGTGATGAATGACAGCATCCTGTAGGTGAAGAATGACAGCATCCTGTAATGATGATTGAAAGCATCCTGTAGTGATGACTGACAGCATCCTGTAGTGATGATTTACAGCATGCTGTAGTGAGGACTGACAGCATCTTGTAGTGATGACTGACAGCATCCTGTAGTGATGACTGACAGCATCCTGTAGTGATGATTGACAGCATCCTGTAGTGATGAATGACAGCATCCTGTAGTGATGAATTACAGCAGAAGGAGAATGTAGAATATAACTTTGGTATAACTGTGTCTAGCATTAGGAATAATATTAGGAGAGAAGTAAATAATGAAAATGATTGTTATAGGAATGCAGTTAGAAGCCTGAGTAGATCTATAACCCACTATGAAAACATGAACGTAGATAAGTATGTTTATGGAGCAACTTGCAATGTGAACAGACTGACTGATGTTGTAGTGGCCAGGCTTAGGCTTGGTTACAAGTACTTCTGGCAGTTTGGGAGACACACAGATGATGATCAAACTAAATGTAAATTATGTGATCAGGCATATGGTCACTCTCTTGAACACTATGTGCTTAATTGTCCACTTATTGAGGAATACAGAGACAGACAGTATAATAACCTATGTGACATGTCAAGATATCTTATTAATGAGAATAAGATACCAGATATACTAAGCAAATTTCCTAAATTTGCTTGTAACAGATAAGTGAACTATAGATATGTAGATATAAATCCATATGTATTCCTGTTAACCCTTTGGGGCCTAGTTCCTAGGCCTTTTGTGTATCCATATGCTCTTGCGCTACCGTCCACAGGATGGATATGGGTGCACAATAAACTAGCCACTTCGGTGGCAAAATCTAAAACCACTGTATTGTCGATTTTTTTATGCACTGATGCACTTGTATGTAAGATATTTTCCTTGTGTGAACAGACCAGACGACCCCCACCACGACACATGGTCCAACTGAGCCCAGTTACACGGAAGGTGTCCACCGCACAGTGGTCTTCATATATAAGCAAACCAATGAGGGGCAGGACCTCTTCATCAGGGGAGGCATTGATGGCAGCCAGCGACCAGGTCAGTCCTCGTTCACAGACCTAGCTTATAATTATTTCTGCTAGTATTTCATGGTTAGAATTTAGAAAGTGAGAATATCTGTAATTCCGTATCTGTTTAGGTTTTAGTCTGAGAATGTGATAAAGCTCATTTAAGATTTAGTTTGAGTATAATGTATTTCTGTTGATATTTACATCTACTACTAAGAAAATTGCTTAGACCCCCCTTCCCTGGGTCCAGTATGTGCCCCTGTGGCACAGTGGGTTAGAAGCGACTACTGCAGACGAGATGGGTATGGAGTGATGACCAGTCATGGGATAGGTAAAGGATGACTACCGGGCACAGGATGGTTATGGTGTGACTACCGTCCACAGGATAGTTATGGTGTGACTACCGTCCACAGGATAGTTATGGTGTGACTACCGTCCACAGGATAGTTATGGTGTGACTACCGTCCACAGGATAGTTATGGTGTGACTACCGTCCACAAGATAGTTATGGTGTGACTACCGTCCACAGGATAGTTATGGTGTGACTACCGTCCACAGGATACTTATGGTGTGACTACCATCCACAGGATAGTTATGGTGTGACTACCCTCCACAGGATACTTATGGTGTGACTACCATCCACAGGATACTTATGGTGTGACTACCATCCATATGATGGGCGAGGAGTGACTGCCACCCACAGTATGGGTATGGGGTGATTTTTTTATTCTGATTAGTAATTCCGGAGAGTTAATAAACCAGGATAACTCAAGAAAGTCAAACAATATGGCTTATTTCCACTGGGAGTTGTTTAATTAAAGATTTTTTTCAGAAGATACAAGCCATAACAATCTATTAACTCTGAGTTATCTACGTACTGCTAGATGGGAGGGACAGCAGGTGTTAGGAAACCTGCCATTTGTCTTTTCCTGGTAAGGATTTAACCTGGAAACTCTCTCATATATATGTAAAGCTATTTAACAAAGGTTTTTATTGTATATAACATACAGGGTGTACCCAGGACGCGGAGACAGATCCTTGTGCCATCGACATAACTACTAACTCGCTAGGCACAAGCAGCCACTACGATAAGTACAACTCGTGGAGGGAAGGTGACACTCGCCTCGACTGGATGGGTGCCCAGTCTGGGCAAGGTACTTACGGTGGGGAGGAAGCTTCAGGAACACCTCTAGTGTGGACCTCCAGCAACCCCAGCAACCCTGGCTACCAGGAGCTCAACACGTCAGTAATAACACAACTCTCATTTCATTTCTGATGGGGTTTCAGTTGATGTGAATTTATTTGTATTTACAACCCACAAATAGGCCATGAAATATTAGACGTTGTTTATGTCTGTCCTGGGTATTATTTTACCCCAGGAGAGTGAACATTCCTGGGCGGATTAAAACAGTATCCAGTTTTGCTTCAAATTCAAATTCAAAGTTTATTCTCTCTAAGGATTACAATGCTGAGTTTACAGAAATTTGGTTATTTGATTATGGTTTAGTTTTGAATTGTTCCAGTCACAGTATTATAAGTTAACGTATCATAATCATAATAATAATAATAGTCTTTATTTCTACAAGCACATGATATAACATATACATACCATAATTAACATCAATGACGTATACTACTATATAGAAAGCCGCTGGTTATGTAGAGTATATCGGGCAAATTAGGATAATTTTGACCCAGGATGCGATGCACATCAGTCGACTAACACCCAGGTACCTATTTTACTGCTAGGTGAAGATGGTCTTAAGGAAACACGTGTCCTAATGTCTTCACCCGTACCTGGGATCGAACCATCGATCATATAAGACGCATGTATGAAATGCTAAGTGTTCTATAAATCTTAGGCTGAGAAGTGTTGTGAAGGAGCAATGACTCAGAAAGATGTCAAGCGTGTAATTAATTTCTAAAAATAATAGAGCAGAGTTTGGAGTTTACCTAGAGAGGAGTTTGGAGGGGTCAACGCCCCCGCGGCCCGGTCTGAAACCAGGCCTCGCCGTGGATCAGGATCTGATCAACCAGGCTGTTACTGCTGGCAGCACGTAAACCGACGTACGAACCACAGCCCGGCTGGTCAGGTACTGACTTTAGGTGCCTGTCCAGCTCCTGCTTGAAGACAGCCAGGAGTCTATTGGTAATCCCCCTTATGTATGCTGGGAGGCAGTTAAACAGTCTTGTGCCTCTGACACTTATTGTGTTGTCTCTTAACGTGCTAATGACACCCCTGCTTTTCATTGAGGGGATGTTGCATCGTCTGCCGAGTCTTTACTTTCATAGGGAGTGATTTTTGTGTGCAAGTTTGGTACTAATCCCTCTAGGATTTTCCAAGTAAATACAATCATGTATCTCTCCCGCCTGTGTTCTAGGGAGTACAGGTTGAGAAACTTCAAGCGTTCCCAGTAACCGAGGTGTTTTATCACAGTTATGCGTGCCAATAGTCAAAAGATTACAAAGGTACATAATTGGTCCAGGGACTGGACTCCAAAGAAGGTTCTCTGTACATTTTCTAGGTCAGCAGTTTTACCTGACATGAAAGGTGCTGTTAGTTTGCAGCAATATTCCAGCCTAGATAGAACAAGCGACCTTAAGAGTGTCATCATGGGCTTGGCCTCCCTAGTTCTGAAGGTTCTCATTATCCATCCTGTCATTTTTCTAGTAGATGCAATTGATACAATGTTGTGGTCTTCGAAGGTGAGATCCTCTGACAATATCACTCCCAGGTCTTTTACATTAGTTTTTTGTTCTACTGTGTGGTTGGAATTTGTTTTATACTCTGATATAGTTTTAATTTCCACACTTTTTCCATATCGGAGTAATTGAAATTTCTCATCATTGAACTTCATATTGTTTTCTGTGGCCCATTTGAAGATTTGGTTGATGTCCACCTGGAATCTTGCAGTGTCTTCAATAGAGGACACTTGCAAATTTGGGCATCATCTGCAAAGGAAGACACAGTACTGTGGCTTACATCCCTGTCTATGTCAGATATGAGGATGAGGAATAAGATGGGAGCAAGATGGGATGAGAACAGAGCTTTTTACCGTAGCCACCTCAGACTTTACTCTGTTTACTACTACTCTTTGTTTTCTATTTGTTAGGAAATTATAGATCCATCTACCAACTTTTCCTGTAATTCCTTAGTCACACATTTTGTGCACTATTACACCATGGTCATATTTGTCAAAGACTTTTGCAAAGTCTGTGTATACTACATCTGCATTTTGTTTGTCTTCTAGAGCATCCACGACCTTGCCATAGTGGTCCAGTAGTTTTGACAGGCAGGAGCGGCCTGCTCTAAACCCATGTTGCCCTGGGTTGTGTAACTGATGGGTATCTAGATGGGTGGCGGTCTTTCTTCTTAGAACCCTTTCAAAGAGTTTTAAGATATGGGATATTAGCACTATCAGTCTGTAGTTCTTTGCTATTGCTTTACTGCCCCCTTTGTGGAGTGGGGTTGTCTGTTGTGTGTATATATTCTTGTACATGCATGTGTGGTGTGACCTAAGTGTAAGCAGAAGTAGCAGGATGTACTTGAAATCTTGCATGTTTATGAGACAGAAAAAAGACACCAGCAATCCTACCATCATGTAAAACAATTACAGGCTTTTGTTTTACACTCACTTGGCAGGACTGTACTGTACCTCCCTGGGCGGTTGCTGTCTACCAACCTACTACCTACTGTATTTTGTTATAATAATATAATATCTTTATTTCTACAAGTACATGTATGCAGTATACAGGTCTAACTGATATCAATGACATACTACTATATAGAAAGCCACTTGTTATGCAGAGCATTTTTGGAGTATAAATATCTGATCTGATTTGACTAGTGGGGTAGCAAGGATTGCAAAAGTTCAATTATAGAAAAAACTTGATACTGGTGAAGGGTTCTTAATCTGAATATGAAATGTTTTCCCCCTAGGATCAAACTTGATTACTTCACATTCCATAGGTGCTGTAGATGACCCCCATGGATTTAATGCTTTTTCATGACCATAATAATAATAATGAACCTTGTCTTGGGTGGCAGGTATGGAGATCACTACTGGATGGTTGATATGGACATGGACTGCTCTCAGACAGAGGATGGATGGTTTGAGGTGAAAGCCTACCTCAGCAATGACAGTCAAGGCTGGGAGGCTGACATCAACCAGGTACAGTATATAGATTTATTTTTATTTCACAAAACCACTAATGGAATAATTTTGCCCCCCCCCCCTCAAACACATACACACACACATATACAGTGGACCCCCGGTTAACGAACTTTTTTCATTCCAGTAGTATGTTCAGGTGCCAGTACTGACCGAATTTTTTCCCATAAGGAATATTGTGAAGTAGATTAGTCCATTTCAGACCCCCAAACATACACGTACAAACGCACTTACATAAATACACTTACATAATTGGTCGCATTTGGAGGTGATCGTTATGCGGGGGTCCACTGTATATATATACATTATATAAGGAAGATTGAATATTAATTAAGGTTTACTTGACAGAGTGGAGGTTGTTCAGGGTCAGCAGGTGGCAGGTCACCCTACACTACTAACAACCACCTGGGTCGTTGTGGTTATATTAATGTCTTCAGCTTCGGAGACTCCCACTGCACCGTCAATGATTTCTCAGATTTCTATTAATATAATAAACTGATAGTCTCTTTGTATTGCTTGTTTCTTTTTTGCATCAGCGGTGAAGTAAAGCAGCCATTCTCATGAACAGATCTTCCTGGGTTTTTTACTCTATTTCTGCAACATTGCAAGCTCCTGATGTGTTGATTACAATACGAAAGATCTAGAGCTATCATTCAACTCCCCCTGTTGTTATTTTGCATCTTTTGTCCGTTCACGATTTTTGCATAATATATAGACAGATATCATGAACAACCGAGTGTTTATTTAGATAAGCCAACATATAAACTCGGATATTACTGATATATTGTCATCTTGTTTTGCCTAAGTTATGCATGGAGATGATGTTAATGACTTCAACTAAATTAACATA
The DNA here is from genome assembly GCF_038502225.1 of Cherax quadricarinatus. Taxonomy (NCBI): domain Eukaryota; kingdom Metazoa; phylum Arthropoda; class Malacostraca; order Decapoda; family Parastacidae; genus Cherax; species Cherax quadricarinatus. The sequence goes on along the minus strand of NC_091347.1, from coordinate 21,650,671 downwards.
CTATGGTATCAGAGGCCACTCCCTCAACTACCTAAAGTTATACCTTAGTAGCAGAAGTCAATATGTGTACACAAATGGTGCAAACTCTTCCACCCAACCAATCACAGTAGGAGTCCCACAGGGAAGTGTCCTTGGACCACTCCCCTTTCTCATCTACATCAATGATCTACCGAATGCATCACAACTATTCAAACCCATATTATTTGCAGATGACACTACATACGTCTTCTCCCACCCAAACCCAGGCATACTCGCCAATACTGTCAATGTTGAATTGCAGAAAATATCTGCCTGGATGATGACTAATAAACTTACCCTGAATACTGATAAAACCTATTTCATTCAGTTTGGAAACAAAGTTGCAAATGTTTCAATAATGTTAAGTTGGCCCATAATGCCTAGGCATAATAGAGGCTCTCTTTGCATTGCAACCCATTATTGTAAATACATAATCTCAATGTACTATTTGCAAAGACATAAATAAATAAATAAATAAAACTCTGAGGCAGCAGACATTATGAGATCAACTTTTCACGAATTAACAAACTACAGTAATATGTACTTCTTAATTTGATCTGAAAAATTCTTAACAGAAACTAATTGACTGCTTCCGGTATGATTTCCTCCACTCTTTGACCCATATGGGTTTAGCACTTTCTACAAATATAATAACAGAATTCGGAGCTACCATTTGGCATGCCTGATCAATAAAAAAATAAAATTATGCAAAGGAATTTTATTCATTTTTTTTTTAGTGTACATGATTTTTACTTGTGTTACAATTTATTGCATTTCCTGCATTCTGCACAGATTTTCAGAACTATCAGTTATTTATACTTAAGATATTTATAAAAAGCATTAACTGAATACTTCTACTAAGTCCTATTAATCACTGTGAATAATGAAAAATACTTCATGGGAGGTGCCTGTATCTAAAGAATTGGAGATACTCTCTTTCCTTGGATTCAACCTGATTACCTGCCATATAATACCTAAAATATATACTAATCATTAATGTACAATTCCAAATATGACAATCATCAAAATCATTTTGAGAGAAAAACTATAAACAGGGAATAGAATAAAAACTATACTTCTATTCAGCACTGAATAACCCTGGTGGGTTTAGCACTTAATTTTGATTATAATAATAATGTTGGTACTTCACTCTTAATTATAATATAAAAAAGAAGTACTAAACCTACAAGGGCCCTTCACTCTTAAGCCCATGCTCTTAATAACAATCACTTGCACTGCTACTAAGAAACCCAAAATAAACAAGTGTGCACATATGTGTATGTGCAATTATGTATGCATGTTTGCATATATGTATGCATGCATACTTTTACATATTCAAATCCAAAACACACAAGTATATGTATATATTAATGATAAGCATTATTATTAAATTCATGTGAAGCAGTACATCCATATGGGTCATAGAGCACCTAGGGTCAGTTCAGGGACAAAGAGAATAAATGAAATCCCTCGGTTCAAGAACCCTTTGCTGGCATCAAGGTACTTCTAGTGAAGGGATTAGTAAGTTTATTCAGGTATAGGCATACGTAAGTACAGTTACATAAATTATCATACATAGCAGTACGGGTTATAATGCTGCAGCAAGGAGGTGGCTGGAGGGTATGGAGATGTCGTGTCTAAGGGCAATGTGTGGTGTAAATATTATACAGAGAATTCATAGTGTGCAAATTAGGTGTGTTAGACAGGAGTGAATGGAAACAAATGGTTTCTGGGACCTGCCAAGCTGTTGGAGTGTGAGCAGGGTAATATTTTGTGAAAGGGTTCAGGGAAACTGGTGAGCTGGACTTGAGTCCTAGAAGTGGGAAGTACAATGCCTGCACTTAAATTTAAAGGAGGGGTTTGGGATACTGACTGTTTGGAGTGACATCTAAATTGTCGTATCTGAGTGCCTCTGCAAAGACAGTGATTATGTGTGAATGATGGTGAAAGTGTTTTCTTTCTTTTTGGGTCACCCTGCCTTGGTGGGAGACAGGCGACATGTTAAAGAAAAAAAAAATAGCAGCACACATGCAGATTACCTAGCATAACCAAAAAAAGTCAGTGATTTATTTAATTTGGGGTCCTTGATGATAATTAGAAGCTACATTGATGCCATGATTATACATTAGCGGCACCTTGATGGTGACAGAGCTGACCTTGAAGATAAGTCCTGATTACCTCTTGTTCTCCAGTCACTACATGACCCTTATGGGTTTAGTGCTTCCCCATAACTATAACACTATACTCTGATACTTTTCAAACACGTTAGGCAAAAACAAGAACTAGTTTTGCATCAATATGAACTTATCAAGCCACAACTGAGCAGCTGTAGCAAAGCTGCATAACCCTTAAGGGTTTAGCACTTTGTTGTGATTATAATAATAGTGAGGATTTGTATGATCCTTGTTGGTTCACAGCTTAGTAATAATAATAAACAATTAAGAAGGAATTTAAGAGAAAGGTCAAGGGACCATGACATTAAGACAGTAAAGGTCATGGTCAAGTTAAGTAAGGTTGGTTAATGGGGGTTTAAAGACTATCTTCTACTACACACGCATAACTGTTTCACTACTAGGTAAGAATACTTTAATCCCTAAAATAAAAATCAAGTAATCTCTGCATATATAGGCTAAGAGAAATACATTTCTTGATGTATATATTTTGGTTAAGTCTTGTATTCTGAAGATTAAAGCATTTTGCCGATGTATTATGAGATAAACACACAAACAAGCATCGTTAAAGGCTCTAACCTTCAGTACACAAGAATTTAGTGTTTTTTGTGAAGTTAGTTCAATAACAATAATAATAATGAGGAGGGTGCTTTGAAATGTATGAAAGGCTCTTGATCCAAAGAATTAGAGCTACCGTCCCCTTCAGATCAAAGCTATTCATTCCCTTAACATTATATGACTCATGAACATATGTATACTAATTATTCATATCTCTAAGTAATTTCATTATGGTTCAGATATACCAAAATGTCCAATTTTAATTTCTAATTGGTTCCAGCTGTAGTATTGTGATATATTAATGTCAGTCAACTGAAAATATAGTTCATGTCACAACCTTTTGTAAAATATAACCATTAGTCACTAGAGGGAACAGATTTTTGTCCTGCATTTTGGAACTTCCTTGTGTATGACTGCAAGGAGTTTGAAGGTAATCTGCCTTGAACAATCTGCTTCACAGCTTCTGGGTCATTGAGGTTAAGTTGCCCATCAAAATATACATCACTGATGTATTTCATCAACTGACTCACCTGAAAAAATTAATAGATCTATCAAATATAATAGTTTATCAAGAATATGTTCATATTTTTATTTTAATGAAAATACTGAATCTTCGATGCATAATAACACATACGAAGGAGCACTCAAAAAATTGCAAGAGAACTCTTTTGATGAATGGTTTGAAAAACCGACAAGTTGAAGATTGAGACACTTATGCAGCATATGGAAATCTTTATTCAGGAAAACGTTTCGCCACACAGTGGCTTCATCAGTCCAATACAAAGAGGAAGGCATAAGGAGAGGAGGAGAATGAGGTAATCAGTCCCTCAACCTGGAGTTGAGGGACTGATTACTGAAACGTTTCCTGAATAAAGATTTCCATATGCTGCATAAGTGTCAAGAGAACTCTTACATAGTGGTTTGGCTATCATGAGGTGTACATTCATAATGCTGACAGGAAAAGCTTTGATAGGACAACATTTCACTCAGGAAGACAAGCTTCATGTCATACACGTATGGATCTTGGTTTTGAATTGGTTTTGATGATGATGATAATAATAATAATAATAATTCATACCTTCCCTCAGTGTGAAATGGAAAGTGAGGTAAGAATGACAGATTTTCATGCTGTGGGTAACAGCACAGCTGCCTCCCAGCATACATAAGGGGGATTACCAATAGACCCCAGGCTGTCTTCAAGCAGGCACTGGACAAGGCACCTAAAGTTGGTACCTGACCAGCAGGGCTGTGGTTCGTATGTTGGATTGCGTGCAGCCAGCAGTAACAGCCTGGTTGATTAGGCCCTGATCCACCATGAGGCCTGGTCACACACTGGGCCGCTGAGGTGTTGACCCCCTGGAACTCTCTCCAGGTAAACTCCAGGTAATAGCAGTTCATTATTTAGGTCTGAACTGTTCTTTGACTGAGGGCCGGGTTTTCCCATGATAATTTGTGCAAAAAGTTTTGCTAGGCTGAAAGCACATTGATGCTGTTCATTACTTTCTTATGCATAGATGATTGCTGACTCCTAGCGTCATTGTCCAGTAAATACGTAGCTCATTTCATTTTTTTTTTTCAACAAACCGGCTGTATCCCACCAAGGCAGGGTGGCCCAAAAAGAAAAATGAAAGTTTCTCTTTTCAAATTTAGTAATTTATACAGAAGGGGTTACTAGGCCCTTGCTCCTGGCATTTTAGTCGCCTCTTACAACACGCATGTCTTACAGAGGAAGAATTCTGTTCCACTTCCCCATGGAGATAAGAGGAAATAAACAAGAACAAGAACTAGAAAGAAAATACGTAGAAGAAAACCCAGAGGGGTGTGGATATATATGCTTGTACATGTATGTATGTGTAGTGTGACCTAAGTGTAAGTAGAAGTAGCAAGACGTACCTGAAATCTCGCATGTTTAAGAGACAGAAAAAAAAGACACCAGCAATCCTACCATCGTGTAAAACAATTACAGGTTTCCGTTTTACACTCACTTGGTAGGACGGTAGTACCTCCCTGGGCGGTTGCTGTCTACCAACCTACTACCTACAACCACATTTCATATTTATCAAAATCAAATCAAAATCAAAATCAAAATTTCATTTCTTGGCTAAGGTTACAATGTGTGTTTACATTTCATAATGTGATTGGTACAAAGAAAGCCACTATCATGCTGAGGCATTTAGGGCAGACTTACCCTAATACTTAAAGACTACTTAAGTCTAGACAGGTGAAGAGTGGTAGAATACAAATATTCATTATTTTATTCTATTATTAATATGAGGTAGTACAATTTATGATACAAACATATATTTTTAAGTGTGTAATAAAGGCTTAATAGTTAAGGGATAATAAAATATTTGGGAGAGTTGCTTTAAATTTGGTCAGAGTTTAGCATAGTCTGGGTACGGTTGTTAATGAGAGATGAGACGATTCTTGAGGATAGTCCTAAATTGATTTGTGTGCAGGGAACCTCTTGCTGTTTCAGGAAAAGAGTTCCAGATCTTTGGGCCCTTTATGTGAATTGCATTTTAGCAGAGTGTGAGACAGACATGAGGGATGTCAAAAAGTGTTTTTTGCCTCGTGTTATGCCTGTGTGTTCTGTTGAAGCTGTCTAGAAGTCTGAGTGGAGGGTTGATATTGGAGTTTAATGTTCTGTATATATAGTAGACACAATAATAATAAAAATATAATAATATTATATCTTTATTTCTACAAGTACATATACAAGGTATACAGGCCTAGGTGGCATCAGTGATATAGTACTATACAGAAAGCCACTTGTTATGCAGAGCATTTCGGACAACTTAGGTCAGTTTTGTCCCAGGATGCAACCCACACCAGTGAACAGGGACAGCAGGTGTGTTAAGGAAACGCATCCTAATGTTTTCCAGCCATATTGGGAATTTGATCTCTGAACCTCAGTGTGTGAGCTGAGTGTGTATAATTTGTATATTAATTAAGTTCAAGTTTTTGAATAAGTAAGTTTATTTAGGTATACACAAATACAGTTACTACATAGATTATCATACATAGCAGCTTATGTGTAGAGAACCTAGGATAACCCAAAAAAATTCACACAAAGTGGTGGGGTGTGTTGTCTGGCGCTGGAGTTTGTGATCATCCGCACTGCTGCTTTTTGTTGGGCTATTAAAGGTTTAAGGTGATTGGCCATGGTATATCCCCACGCACAAATACCATAGGTGAGGTAAGGGTATATGAGAGAGTGATATAAAGTAAGGAGTGCCTTTTGGGATACACAGTACCGTATCTTGGGAAGGATGCCTACTGTTTTTGAAACTTTCTTAGTTGTATGCTGGATGTGGGTCTGAAATTTAAGATTATAGTCAAGGTGGAGACCTAGAAATTTGCCCTCATTGTGTCTTGTAATAGGTGAACTATTTATCGATATGTTTAGCTGGATATTTAATGCTCTGTTTCCAAAAAGCATGAAGTAGGTTTTGTCTATAATGAGAGTAAGTTTGTTGGTCATCATCCAGTTTGATATTTTATGTAATTTGTCATTTACAGTGTTACTAAGTACAGCCGGGTTTGGTGGGAGAAGACGTAAGTGGTGTCATCTGCAAATAGAACTGGTTTAAGGAGTTGCGATGCATTTGGGAGGTCATAGATGTAAATAAGAAACAGTAGAGGACCTAGGACACTTCCATGTAGCACTCTAACGACTACAGGTTGAGTATTGGAGGTTATGCCATTTGTGTATACCTACTGGTATCTATCACCAAGATAAGATTTTAGGTAATTGAGAGCATGTCCTCTCAATTACCTAATGTGGTTGACTGTATCAAATGCTTTCCGTAGGTCTAGGAAGAGCCACAAAGGATATTCATTTTTTTCAATTGTTGTATATAGAAATTTGAGCATCTGAATAACTGCATCATTCATGCTTTTTTTCAGCCTAAACCCAAACTGGCAGGGGTTCACTATGTTATGGGATAGGAGGTAGGAGTAGATTTGTTTATGTATTATTTTTTCGAAGATTTTAGAGAGTAAAGGCAAGTTAGATATTGGTCTGTAATTATTCAGTTCTGTCAGATCGCCTCCTTTGAGGATCGGGGTGACCCTTGCTGTTTTGAGTATGGATGGGAATGTTGAAGATTCAACAGATTTGTTAAATAGTGTTGCAATAATGGGGGAGAGCACATGAGTTGCTTTTTTATACATGACTGTCATACATGATATGTTGATCTGTTTTACTGTCTGTGTATGAATTATGTTCATACTGTATGTTATGTAACGTGTTTCTAATATAATTTTGAAAAAAAATCATAGATGGATTAATAAAAATGTTTATATTAACATAATATATGACATTTAATGCATCCTAGAGCGATTATTTTTATTATGGCATCTTCAAGACTGGTGAAACACTCTTAGTGATATTAATGTGTACCTGTATGCCGGCACAGTGTGTAAGTTTATTTAGGTACAGGCACACATAAGTACAGTGGACCCCCGCATAACGATCACCTCCCAATGCAACCAATTATGTAAGTGTATTTATGTAAGTGCATTTGTACGTGTATGTCGGTCGTCTCCCACCGAGGCAGGGTGACCCAGAAAAAAGAAAGAAAATCCCAAAAAGAAAATACTTTCATCATCATTCAACACTTTCACCACACTCACACATTATCACTGCTTTTACAGAGGTGCTCAGAATACAACAGTTTAGAAGCATATACGTATAAAGATACACAACATATCCCTCCAAACTGGACTAATCTACTTCTCAATATTCCTTATGGGAACAAATTCGGTCAGTACTGGCACCTGAACATACTTCTGGAATAAAAAAATATCGTTAACCGGGGGTCCACTGTATAATGATCAGAGTAGGTATATATAAAATATGCAATAACTTTAAAGGATTTTAATGTTTGGAAAGCTTCCAGAGATAATAGAGAGACATGGAAGTTATGGAGACTGTAGACAAACAGTGACACAGAGATGCCATAATATCAAATCAGATAACTGTATGAACAAGTTTTAGTTATAGTAATCTGAAATGTCTGTATTACTGAATCGCTGTAAAGTGAAGTGCCATAAGATGGGTTAATCCTGTAATAATAGTGTAACTGAGGCAATAATGCATACCTTATCTGGGAGTTCATCCGCAATAGAATCATCTGAGGTGGCGCTGTTCTGCGACTCATCCTGTACATTAGGGATCACACTGGCATCTGGTTCTCTTTCTAGCCTCAGATTCTGACGTACTCTTGACCATATGAAGTTAATAATATCATACTTATTTTCCCGGGATTCAAAGTCCGATTTAGTTAGGGTGAAAGTCACCATAATGATGGTGAGCATGATGTTGACCAGCACTATTGTGTTCATAACAGAAAAAGCAAAGTACAATATTGGAGCAATGGGATTGACTTGAACCATCTCTGAAAGATCTAACTTTCCTAACAGCATTGCGAAAGTGGATTCAACTGCAGTGACCAACCTGGAGTAATCTTCTAGACATCCCATGAATATGAAGTGGAACAAGCAGCAGAAAGCAAAGAAAACAATACCAAATGCTATAAAGAAAGTGGCAAGCTCATTCCAACAGTTCTCAATGGCAAGGGCCAGTTGGTCTATCCTCTTATTAAACTGCAGTAGCTTGATAAGCTTCAGAGTAGAGAAAAATACTATGATGGCCAATGAGTAGAGATATACCTGACTGTAGAGTGCTGCTGCATCCATCCTGACATAGCCATTGCCAAATGTGCTATTAAATATTGCCAATGCATCTCTGATCAAAAAATATTGGTAAATATAAATAGCAATTGTAGCATAGGATGTTAAAATAATGCAAATCTCAGCAATATGCCAATATGATGCAAAATATTCACATTTCATTTTTTTTATCTTCCAGACCTGCCATAAAGTAGACATGACTGTAGTAGCAACAAAAATTATTTGACAGACAGACAAGATAAATCCAAAACTTCCCCCAGTTGACAGGAGCTGAATAGGGTCAAATCTCCATGAAGTGTATACACCTCCACCTTCATTAAACTCTGCAACAATTCTGCATATAGTAAAGAGGTTTACATTTACATTATAGGTTGAAAATTCCAGCATCACTGCACGAGTGTACTTATCAATCCACCCCAAACTTTGCATAGTCTGTAGTTGTGCTATGTCTTCTGTTTCAAGATTGTCCAACTGTATTACATAGCCACCACCACCATAGGTACCCAGCAAGCCCCTTGTGGAATACGTCTGCAGCTCTGTTTCTGTCTTATAACGGAACTGATCGTATGTGCATGTACCCGGGACCTTTTCCTCTACTGACCACCCATTACAGAAATTTCTAGTGTCCTCAGTGCCATATGCTCGACTTCCTGAGCAATTTCTCACAAAGTTTCTCATGCTATAGGCAACTCGACATGTTCGTGGGTCACTTCTTATTTGGCGAATTATTGCATAACCAATAATCCTATTAACTCGGTCATCTAGAAATCCTCTGAGACCATATGGAGGATCATCATTATACCATCGCTGGGCGCGAAGATTCTGTAATAACACATTTTGTACCCAGTACCAATATTTGTCAGTTGTTGTAACCTAAAAAGAAAAAAAAGAAAAAAATTCTGCATGAATATATAATTCATAATAATAGTTGCTGTATAGTCCTTGTGGCTTAGCGCTTCTTTTTTGATTATAATATAATAATAATAATAATAATAATAGTCACCTCTTTGAACCCTAGTAAGCTCCATCACATACTTTATGCTCAGTAGAGCTCCTTTGCCACCATACTCAGGTCAATATTCACTAGTTGTGCCCCAAGTTAGCTGGGATTCCATAAAACTCCAAAACTCAGTTGGCTGCAAGATCTGGGGGCGGTTGCAGAGCCATAGGTCTTATCTTGAGCATAAAGTGTGCCATGGACCTTACAGGTGTTTAGAGATGATTAAAGTTGAGAATGAGACATGACATGTCCCAGGTAGGCATACAACAATTCCTATGCAGAAAAAATAGTGAGCATTTGTTATCCAATCACTCAGTTTCTGAGACGTTTGCATCAATATAAAAGAGGTATCACACATTTTGGGTAAGCCTCCTGAGGGCTCCTTACCAGAGAAAAACTAGCTGGCCTTTGCATATACTGCACCTCTTTTTGGTGTTTCACATTTTTCATTAGCTTCAAACTATGCCATTGTTTATTATGTTCCACACGCTGGTGAAAATTGCCGGCAGGTAGAACAACGGCTTGATTGAAAGCCAATGAAAACATGGAACACAGAGAAGTGCTGTATATGTGGGGCCCTCCTGTATGTTTCATCCACCATTCAACCACTTGATGAGCATCTGTTTTATAAATTGTCACCGAGTTATTATAAATTAAACAGAAATTTCACACTATCCCAAGTGCAATATAACCCACAAGCATGTGATACCAGCATGAAATTCATATCACTTGATTTATTGTTTCTCTTTAAATGATTAATGATGCCCCTTACTGTCCCCATTAACAAAAAAATAATTTTATAAATAAAAGTTTAAAAGTGCCCCATTGATTATTACAAACTGACACTGTACCTCTTGACTGTAGTCAAGTGTGTTATCCCCACTAGTGATGAAGGAATTCACCAATGAATTTTGCTGGAGGAAAGCATTAGGGTCAGTAGATCCATTGACAAGAACATAGAGCACCACTAAGAACAAACAATATATGCCAATGTCTCGAACCACCTCGTTCATCTCTCTCTTCTTGGTGAGACGAGTGGTTAGGGAAACAACTTCTGGTTCACTGGAGTTCACTCCTCCAATGTTAAGTGCCTAAAAGATGGAGACAGTTAATAACAATTTACAATACAGAGGCACCAAAATATATAAAAAAAAGTGAATATTTATACATATGAATGCATGTGCTACTTCAATGCATGCAAAAGAGCCCCAGTTAAATTTACAAAGAAATCTTTTTCTATGTAGATTTAATGTACTATCAACTTAATCTTTAAATTGTTGCCTCTGGGAATTTTGCTACCCCATCAATGGTAAAAAAAATAATTTTGGACATTTCTTTGTATCATTCTGTGGAAGGTAATCAAAAGATATGAAGGAACATAATGGATCCTGGGACTATCTCTCTCATAATGTTAGCTAAATAAGTTTAACAGTTCCCACCAATACTACAGAATAACACTATATAGTTTAAGGATTAGCTATTCAAGTGTATATATTGCAATGATAATGAGCAATTTCCAAAACATGAGAAGAGCATATCATTTCCAATTTTCAAACACACCATTCTTATACAGCAGATCCTTTTATATACCACAATCTTTTAAAAGTTTGGGTCTCATCTGGTACTATGCATAGACTGGCCCAGCTTTACAGTGCTTCACTTTACAGCATTTTGCTAATGCAGCAGTTTTCAATTATACCCATTGTTTATCTATTCAGACTTCCTACAATAAATATATTCACTACTCACTATGAGCTAAGGATGAAAATATTTTAAGGCAATTCAAATTCAATTAATGTCAATTAATGTATGTACTATACATATATGCAGTTTTTAAGCCTAGCTCTATTGCTTAGATAAGATAAGATAAAGTTTATTTCTTTGTAAAGGTTACAATGTGTAATTATAATTTTGATTTGCTAAGTACAAAGATAGCCACTATCATGCCGGGGCATTTTGGGCAGACTAATCCTAATATTACCAATCGCTCGTCTTCCCTCCCGCACCCACTTTCTTGTAACCACAAACTTCTGCTGAACACTCTAACACTACATTCTTAAACCTACTCCATATATCTTTTACCCCATTGCCTATACTCTCATAAGTCCATCTATCCTCCAAGAGTTGTTATATCTTACCCTAACTGCCTCCTCTTTTAGTTTATAAACCTTCACCTCTCTTACTTGATGCTTCTATTTTCCTTGTATCCCATCTACCTTTTACTCTCACTGTGGCTAGAACTAAGAAGTGATCTGATATATTTGTGGCTCCTCTATAAACATGTATATGCTGAAGTTTACTCAACAGTCTTTTATCTACCAATATGTAGTCCAACAAACTACTGTCATTATGCCCTACATCATATCTTGTATACTTATTTATCCTCTTTCTTAAAATATGTATTACCTATAACTAAACCTCTTTCTATACAAAGTTCAATCAAAGGGCTCCCATTATCATTTACACCTGGCACCCCAAACTTACCTACCACACCCTCTCGAAATGTTTCTCCTACTTTAGCATTTAGGTCCCCTACCACAATTACTCTCTCACTTGGTTCAAAGGTTCCTACACATTTGCTTAGCATCTCAAAGAGCGATTGGTGGAATGATGATGTAAAGAGAGTAGTAAGGGAGAAAAAGTTAGCATATGAGAGGTTTTTACAAAGTAGAAATAATGCAAGGAGGGAAGAGTATATGGAGAAAAAAAAGAGAGGTTAAGAGAGTGGTGAAGCAATGTAAAACGAGAGCAAATGAGAGAGTGGGCGAGATGTTGTCAACCAATTTTGTTGAAAATAAGAAAAAGTTCTGGAGTGAGATTAACAAGCTGAGGAAACCTAGGGAACAAATGGATTTGTCAGTTAAAAATAGGAGAGGAGAGTTATTAAATGGAGAGTTAGAGGTATCGGGAAGATGGAGGGAATATTTTGAGGAATTGTTAAATGCTGATGAAGATAGGGAAGCTGTGATTTCGTGTATAGGGCAAGGAGGAATAACATCTTGTAGGAGTGAGGAAGAGCCAGTTGTGAGTGTAGGGGAAGTTCATGAGGCAGTGGGTAAAATGAAAGGGGGTAAGGCAGCTGGGATTGATGGAATAAAGATAGAAATGTTAAAAGCAGGTGGAGATATAGTTTTAAGAGTGGTTGGTGCTATTATTTAATAAATGTATGGAAGAGGGTAAGGCACCTAGGGGTTGGCAGAGAGCGTTTACCTGTAAAGGTTTCGGGGGTCAATGCCCCCGTGGCCCGGTCTGAGACCAGGCCTCATGGTGGATCAGTGTCTGAACAACCAGGCTCTTACTGCTGGCTGCACACAAGCTGACATATGAACCACAGCCTGGTTGGTCAGGTACTGACTTTAGGTGCCTGTCCAGTGCCTTCTTGAAGACAGCCAGGGGTCTATTGGTAATCCCCCTTATGTATGCTGGGAGGCAATTGAACAGTCTTGGGCCCTGGACACTTACTGTGTTGTCTCTCAATGTACTCGTGGCGCCCCTGCTTTTCATCGGGGGAATGTTGCATCTCCAGCCGAGTCTTTTGCTTTCATAGTGAGTGATTTTCATGTGCAGGTTTGGTACCAATTCCTCCAGGACCTTCCAAGTGTACATTATCATGTATCTCTCTTGCCTGTGTTCGAGGGAATACAGATCAAGGACCTTCAACCATTCCCAGTAGTTTAGGTGCCTTATCGTACTTATGTGTGCCGTGAAAGTTCTTTGTACATTCTCCAGGACTGCAATGTTGCCAGCCTTGAAGGGGGCCATTAGTGTACAGCAGTATTCCAGCCTAGAGAGCACAGTTCATAGCTCCTTTGTATAAAGGCAAAGGGGACAAAAGAGAGTGCAAAAATTATAGGAGTAGAAGTCTGTTGAGTATACCTGGTAAAGTGTATGGTAGAGTTATTATTGAAAGAATTAAGAGTAAGACGGAGAGTAGGATAGCAGATGAACAAGGAGGCTTTAGGAAATCCATATGTATTCCTGTTAACCCTTTGGGGCCTAGTTCCTAGGCCTTTTGTGTATCCATATGCTCTCGCGCTACTGTCCAAAGGATGGATATGGGGTGCACAATAAACTAGCCACTTCGGTGGCAAAATCTAAATCTAGGAGAGGTAGAGGATGTGTAGATCAAGTGTATACAGTGAAACATATAGGTGAAGAGTATTTAGATAAGGCTAAAGAGGGGTGTTAATGTTGCAGTTTAAAAACTGTAGTGTAAAGCACCCTTCTGGCAAGACAGTGATGGAGTGAATGATGGTGAAAGTTTTTCTTTTTCAGGCCACCCTGCCTTGGTGGGAATCGGCCAGTGTGATAATAATAATAAAAAGAGGTTTATGTGGCATTTATGGCTTTGGAAAAGGCATATGACAGGGTGGATAAAGGGACAATGTGGCAGATGTTGCAGATGTATAGAATAGGAGGTAGGTTACTGAAAGCAGTGAAGAGTTTTTACGAGTACAGTGAGGCTCAGGTTAGAGTATGCAGGAAAGAGGGAGATTATTTCCCGGTAAAAGTAGGCCTTAGACAAGTATGTGTGATGTCACCGTGGTCATTCAATATATTTATAGATGGGGCTGTAAGAGAAGTGAATGCTAGGGTCTTGGCAAGAGGTGTGGAGTTAAAAGATAAAAAATCAAACACAAAGTGGAGTTGTCACAGTTGATTTTTGCTGATGACACTGTGCTCTTGGGAGATTCTGAAGAGAAGTTGCAGAGGTTGGTGGATGAATTTGGTAGGGTATGCAAAAGAAGAAAATTAAAGGTGAATACAGGAAAGAGTAAGGTTATGAGGATAACAAGGAGATTGGGTGATGAAAGATTGAATATCAGATTGGAGGGAGAGAGTATGGAGGAGGTGAACGTATTCAGATATTTGGGAGTGGACGTGTCAGCGGATGGGTCTATGAAAGATGAGGTGAATCATAGAATTGATGAGGGAAAAAGAGTGAGTGGTGCACTTAGGAGTCTGTGGAGACAAAGAACTTTGTCCTTGGAGGCAAAGAGGGGAATGTATGAGAGTATAGTTTTACCAACGCTCTTATATGGGTGTGAAGCGTGGGTGATGAATGTTGCAGCGAGGAGAAGGCTGGAGGCAGTGGAGATGTCATGTCTGAGGGCAATGTGTGGTGTGAATATAATGCAGAGAATTCGTAGTTTGGAAGTTAGGAGGAGGTGCGGGATTACCAAAACTGTTGTCCAGAGGGCTGAGGAAGGGTTGTTGAGGTGGTTCGGACATGTAGAGAGAATGGAGCGAAACAGAATGACTTCAAGAGTGTATCAGTCTGTAGTGGAAGGAAGGCGGGGTAGGGGTCGGCCTAGGAAGGGTTGGAGGGAGGGGGTAAAGGAGGTTTTGTGTGCGAGGGGCTTGGACTTCCAGCAGGCATGCGTGAGCGTGTTTGATAGGAGTGAATGGAGACAAATGGTTTTTAATACTTGACGTGCTGTTGGAGTGTGAGCAAAGTAACATTTATGAAGGGATTCAGGGAAACCGGCAGGCCGGACTTGAGTCCTGGAGATGGGAAGTACAGTGCCTGCACTCTGAAGGAGGGGTGTTAATGTTGCAGTTTAAAAACTGTAGTGTAAAGCACCCTTCTGGCAAGACAGTGATGGAGTGAATGATGGTGAAAGTTTTTCTTTTTCGGGCCACCCTGCCTTGGTGGGAATCGGCCGGTGTGATAATAAAAAAAAATAAAAAAAATGTAAAAGAAGAAAATTAAAAGTGAATATAGGAAAGAGTAAGGTTATGAGGATAACAAAAAGATTAGGTGATGAAAGATTGGATATCAGATTGGAGGGAGAGAGTATGGAGGAGGTGAATGCATTCAGATATTTGGGAGTGGACGTGTCTATGTGGATGGGTCTATGAAAGATGAGGTGAATCATAGAACTGATGAGGGGAAAAGGGTGCACTTAGGATGTGTTAATAATAAAAATAATAATAATAATAATCCTAATACATAGTAACTAATTAAAACTAGGCAAGAAAATAAGTACATAATAACTATACTTGAAACTAGACAAGTAGTAGTAGTTAAATGTTTTACAGTCTTATTTAACCTTAATACAAATGTGAGGTAGTAAGGTGGAGTAGGGTTCCGTAAAATAATCTTGAAATTGTACACAAAATCTATATTACAAGTAATGGTTCAGGTGGCAATATTTTGTGAATTGGCATTGTAAGCATGTTATCAGTGTAAACATGTTATCAGGCTTTTATATGTATTTGAAAGTAAAAAAAATTCCACGTTTCACTTTACAGCAGCAGCCCAAAAACCTAATTTGCTGTATAAGTAGGGCCCGCCTGTTATGAGATTTTCGGCCATTTCTCTTTAAATATTGCTCTAATCTGACTTTGACAAGAAAGAACCAACATATTCTGAATGAAATCCTCCAGTTATTTTACAATTCATGCTTGTCTGTATGTCTAGCAGGGACAATGGAGACCAAGAGTGTCCTGTAACTCGGTTGGTAACACATTCTATTCACACATTGAGTGTCCATGGCTCGATCCCCAGTATGGGTGTCTTAACGAAACAATGGGAGTGTTTCCTTAAGACACCTGCTGTCCCTGTTCACCTAGCAGTTGGTAGGTACCTGGGTGTTAGCCAACTGATGTGGGTAGCATCCTGGGAAGATAATTAACCTATGTTGCCCAAAATATTCTGCATAACCAGGGGCTTTTTATATAGTATGTCATTGATGTCAGTTATAGTCCGTACAAGATGCATCATGTACCTACAGTAATAAAAATAATTATTTTTTTTATTATCACACTGGCCGATTCCCACCAAGGCAGGGTGGCCCGAAAAAGAAAAACTTTCACCATCATTCACTCCATCACTGTCTTGCCAGAAGGGTGCTTTACACTACAGTTTTTAAACTGCAACATTAACACCCCTCCTTCAGAGTGCAGGCACTGTACTTCCCATCTGGAGCTATTTCCTGAACTATCTTCAGTAAAAATGTAATACATATACAGTGGACCCCCGATTAACGATATTTTTTCATTCCAGAAGTATGTTCAGGTGCCAGTACTGACCGAATTTGTTCCCATAAGGAATATTGTGAAGTAGATTAGTCCATTTCAGACCCCCAAACATACACGTACAATTGCACTTATATAAATACACTTACATAATTGGTCACATTAGGAGGTGATCGTTAAGCGGGGGTCCACTGTATATAAATTGCAAGGATTAAAAAGTACAGTGTACTTGAATTCTGGGGAAGGATGAATTTTTTTTACACATCAGTTTTACAGACTATGAACTGTAAACCTACTTCAGCTCATTTTAAAGGCCAGCACTGTCTGAGATATGTATACTACCACCCTCCCCAGGATGCTATGCATACCAGCTGGCTAACATCCAGGTACCTACTGCTGTTAGGTGAACAGGGGCAGCAGTTGTAAGGAAACCTGCAAAACATTTCCACCCATACTGGGGATCAAACTATGGACAGTTAATGTGCGAGTTCAGTGTGATGTTTAAACTGATTTTAATGGCATTACTGTATGTGCAATGAGTTTACACTGCTTTTCTTGCAAAATGATGACTGCTTTAGAAAACTGCAAGATCTGCCTATAAGGCATAACAAATAGTGTACGTATTTGGTTTTTAATTGACACAAAGCTAATTACTTGCCTTGCGTTTGATGGAGGGATCCATGGGATTAACATTTTTCCATTCTTCATCGTAGTTAAGCTCTGGCAGTTCCTCATCACAGTCAATATCCTCGGTTAAGGTGTTTGCACTCTTGCAGCAAAGTGCTCCAAGTGTTGACACAAAAACTACTTTTAACCACTGAGTGACAAGAAGGGATATGAAGAAAGAGGTGATAAACGAGGAGAACCATTTGACTGTCTTGATTTCTCCCCACATGATTGCATATGACCACACGAAAAATACAGAGATGCCTAAGCCACCTAATATGAGAAGCCAAGCTAACCATCGCAGCCAACAAGGAATGCACGTCACGGGACTCACATCTTTGCTGCGGTTATTTGATGACTGCAAGGACATTACGTCGTATTCGTTCAGAATCTCACCTGTGTCAATTTGTGTCTCAGTGGCATTCTGCTGGTCTCTCCGTTGCTTGGCTAAAGCTTCTAGAGCCCGGCACTTCTTTAGCCTTAGAGGTCTTGCTCTCTTGAAAATAAATCCTAATAGAAGAGTTACAGGATAAACTAGAGTACCAGCGACAATACCAATAACAGTCTGTTGTAAAGATATTGTCAAGGCACTAAATTCAAACACGCCTGAGCGAGGTGAATCAGGAAGTCTCTGGTAACAAAAAGCATTGAGCAACATTGATAGGTAGAGATACAACATAACAACAGAAACGCGCTCTTTCCTGCTGAACCGAGAGCCTGTTGGTCGCAAGAATATTGACAGCCACATGTGATCTTCATTTGCAGTTCTGTGTCCTCGGTTGTAAAACTCTGTGGAAAATTCTTCGTTAGTGTCAATGTCAGATGGCTTCAGTAATATGTCAAGCTTGTTTTCACCTCTATCAAGACTGAGCCAGGAGTTCACTTTAAATACAAACTTATCTCGAGTCTGAAGATCACGAATCACTACTGTTTGTAGCTGCCAGCTGTCATGTGGTGATTTGCCACTGTTGTCATGCCAAATACGCAGGTAACAAATATCTCCTAGGGGACCATGTGTACTCATCACAAAAGCATCGACGCTGTAACGACGATAACGTCTGTTGTCTGATGGTGGCAGATGTCTCACATCTGTTTCACTGTATTCTCCTGAGAGAATAAACTGGATATTTGAATCTGTCCCTGCTTCTTTGTCAGCACCGGTGGTGAAAGTTATTTCATATAAATATTTATCTTCAACACTATTATCACCCAGGGCAGTAACACCTCGATATTGTACATCTTTTTTGTCCATAAAACGAGCCCATATCATCATTATTATATAAAAAACAAAAGTAATTATGATTACTACATAGATGATTAGATTGTTAATAAAGCCTGCATGTGCAAAAATGTACTCAAAGTTGATTGTGTTTGGAGTAGGTAAGTATCCTGACCCAAATGAGGTAAGATGGTATGCTTCACAAACTACATGTGTTGTATTAGCCGACAAACATTTCAGACCAGAGGCTGACCACATATCACTTGTCTCATTATAGAAGTAACAGCCTGATGTTGTCACACGTATATCATAATTAATGTCAAAGTCAACAAAATCCTCCTTTTGCAAGGTATCATTAGTTTCAGGTTTAGGAATAACAGAATTCTTTTTCAGTATAGCTATTGCAAGAAACAGTCTCCCAGTTCTGTTGTTGTTTTGTATGTTATTTACGAACCATGTATATGTCCCATTTTTGTTAACAGTGAGATTTTTGACAGAAATAATTGTGTCATACCGGGCAGGGGTTGGTAGTCGTCCATAGTCTAATAGTATAACTAAGTCTGGCAACGTGTCTCCTCTTGGACTAATCTCCACCGTGAAAGCAGAATCAGCATTGGACACATTGAAAGTGTGATACACAAAGGGTACACGGGAATCAACAGCAGTGTTTCCCTCCACAAAAATTGGCATAGGTATAGTTTGAGATTTTCGAGGAATTGTGAGAATTACTGGTTGTGTTAGATTTGCAACAGTGACATACTCACTCCCAGAATATACACTAAGAGAAATGACTGAAGTTAGATTTGATAAATAAACATTACTTGGTGGATAAACATGAGTTACAACAGGCCAGACCACAGCTGTAAAACCTGCATCACTTGTGCAACTTGTCAGTATATCACTGTGGTGTGAAGCACAGAAGTTAGGAGGGATGTTCACCGAAGTATTCAAAGTACCTGCAGGCCGTATTTCCATTCCTGCGCCCAATAAATTTTGTTCTTGGATCTTAGTAACGTACATTCCTGCTCCACTTTCTGACTCATCATCAACGGTTTCCCCAGGAACGGTGAGATTTAAGATAAATGTGCTGAGAGAGTCAACTAAAGTAAACAAATCCTTAACCACAGATTTTGCTTGTTGTTTTGTTAGTTCTAATATATTTTGTCTCATTTGGTCTGCTGGATTTAATGGAACCACAAAGCTTGTATCTTTTTTATTTATGCCAGTATCATAATCCAGAAATGGGGCCTTGGCAAAGTCTCCAGGTGGGCTCAGTGAAGGGTTTACAATAACTTCGTTCATACTTATAAGAAGACATACAGCAGAGTCCATGAAGCTGGACACAAATGGTTGTAAGTCGTATGGAGAATAAATAGTAGTGTTGAACAATGCTAATTCCATTTTCTTCATAAATTGTAGACTTTTATTCCTAAAATTCATATCAATTGTATAAGCTGCTCTTGTTTGAGTCAAGACACCACAAGAGGCAGACTTCAAGACACTGACACCGACATTAAGTTGAGATAATGAAGAAAAAGTCATAGTATCAGCAGCAAATTCAAGTGCTTGTTTATTCATGTTACTTATTTCATTAAGTCTATCATTGGCTTGATCACTTGTTAAGTTACCAAAGGAACTGTCATTTAGTGAAAGCCAATCAGCATTCAATTTAATGGATGCTAGTGAATTTAAAACCATCGCTAATGTTGTTTGATCACCAATTGATGCCAAGTTTTGAAGTACAGCTGAAGGATTATAAGCATCGTACTGAGCCTTTGTAATCATTGAGGCATTCACAGTCCCAAGAAACACATTTGTAAAACTTCCAAAATTGTCGGTAATACGGCACGAGACATCAAAAATACCCACTGGGAAGATCAAATTCAAAGAACTAAAACCTGATGATCCCATAGTTGCTTGGGTATTACCAGAAGGGTAATAAAAGGTGTATGACTGAATACCAAGGTTTTCTTGGTCTTTCCAGTTGTTACAAGATGCCATTGTAGAATCAATGAGTGCTCGCAGACTATGGGTATTCAGTGTACATGTCCCACTTGCTGGAGGACCGTTCAAAACCACCACCATCTCTGCAAACCTGCAAATAATGTATGCATCATTAACTGGACTTGAGTCCTGGATGTGGGAAGTACATTGCCTGCATTTTAAAGGAAGGGTTTGGGATATTTGCTCTTTACAGGGACATCTGAACTGTCATATCTGTGCACCTCTGGCAAGACAGTGATAGTGTGAATTATGGTGAAAGTGTTTTTTATTTATTGATTTTTTTTTTTTTTTGGGGGGGGGGGTCCCTGCTCCAGTGGGAGACAGTCAGCATGTTAAGAAAATAATATATGCATTATTAAAACTATAATACACTGTAAGGCACCTAAAATGGAGGAATATAGCAAATAATATTGTTGCAGTAATAACACCAGGAGGCAGCTCTGATGAAAACTCACACTCACGCGAGCTTTTAAATATTTATTTTTTTTTTTTATTATCACACCGGCCGATTCCCACCAAGGCAGGGTGGCCCGAAAAAGAAAAACTTTCACCATCATTCACTCCATCACTGTCTTGCCAGAAGGGTGCTTTACACTACAGTTTTTAAACTGCAACATTAACACCCCTCCTTCAGAGTGCAGGCACTGTACTTCCCATCTCTGCACAAAATTCAATTTAAACCAGCAAATAATAGAGCCTACTAGACTGGAGAATACACTAGACCTCATCTTCACTAACAATGATGATCTGATAAGAAATGTCACCATATCAAAAACAATATACTCAGATCACAACATAATTGAGGTTCAGACAAGTATGCGCGGAGCCCCAGACCGACATAATGAGATTAGTCACGAGGGAGCATTCACCAAATTCAACTTCAATAACAAAAACATAAAGTGGGACCAAGTAAACCAAGTCCTAACCGATATAAGCTGGGAAGATATACTAAGCAACACAGACCCCAACTTATGCCTAGAACAGATTAACTCGGTGGCACTCGATGTATGCACAAGGCTTATTCCTCTAAGAAAAAGGAGGAGTAGATGTAAAATAGAAAGAGACAGGCGCTCCCTTTACAGGCGACGGAAAAGAATAACAGAGCGGCTAAAAGAGTCAATATATCTGAAATGCGTAGGGAGACACTGGTCAGAGAAATAGCAAGCATCGAACTTAAGCTAAAAGAATCCTTTAGGAGTCAGGAATCGCGGGAAGAACTAAAAGCCATAAATGAAATCGAAAGAAACCCAAAGTATTTCTTCTCCTATGCCAAATCAAAATCGAGAACAACGTCCAGTATTGGGCCCCTACTTAATCAAAATGGGTCCTACACAGATGACAGCAGGAAATGAGTGAGCTACTCAAGTCCCAATATGACTCAGTTTTTAGCAAGCCGCTAACCAGACTGAGAGTCGAAGATCAAAATGAATTTTTTATGAGAGAGCCACAAAATTTGATTAACACAAGCCTATCCAATGTTATCTCGACGCCAAATGACTTCGAACAGGCGATAAATGACATGCCCATGCACTCTGCCCCAGGGCCAGACTCATGGAACTCCGTGTTCATCAAGAACTGCAAGAAGCCCCTATCACGAGCCTTTTCCATCCTATGGAGAGGGAGCATGGACATGGGGGTCATCCCACAGTTACTAAAAACAACAGACATAGCCCCACTCCACAAAGGGGGCAGTAAAGCAACAGCAAAGAACTACAGACCAATAGCACTAACATCCCATATCATAAAAATCTTTGAAAGGGTCCTAAGAAGCAAGATCACCACCCATCTAGAAACCCATCAGTTACACAACCCAGGGCAACATGGGTTTAGAACAGGTCGCTCCTGTCTGTCTCAACTGTTGGATCACTACGACAAGGTCCTAAATGCACTGGAAGACAAAAAGAATGCAGATGTAATATATACAGACTTTGCAAAAGCCTTCAACAAGTGTGACCATGGCATAATAGCGCACAAAATGCGTGCTAAAGGAATAACAGGAAAAGTCGGTCGATGGATCTATAATTTCCTCACTAACAGAACACAGAGAGTAGTCGTCAACAGAGTAAAGTCCGAGGCAGCTACGGTGAAAAGCTCTGTTCCACAAGGCACAGTACTCGCTCCCATCTTGTTCCTCATCCTCATATCCGACATAGACAAGGATGTCAGCCACAGCACCGTGTCTTCCTTTGCAGATGACACCCGAATCTGCATGACAGTGTCTTCCATTGCAGACACTGCAAAGCTCCAGGCGGACATCAACCAAATCTTTCAGTGGGCTGCAGAAAACAATATGAAGTTCAACGATGAGAAATTTCAATTACTCAGATATGGTAAACATTTTTTTTTTTTTATTATCACACCGGCCGATTCCCACCAAGGCAGGGTGGCCCGAAAAAGAAAAACTTTCACCATCATTCACTCCATCACTGTCTTGCCAGAAGGGTGCTTTACACTACAGTTTTTAAACTGCAACATTAACACCCCTCCTTCAGAGTGCAGGCACTGTACTTTCCATCTCCAGGACTCAAGTCCGGCCTGCCGGTTTCCCTGAATCCCTTCATAAATGTTACTTTGCTCACACTCCAACAGCACGTCAAGTATTAAAAACCATTTGTCTCCATTCACTCCTATCAAACACGCTCAAGCATGCCTGCTGGAAGTCCAAGCCCCTCGCACACAAAACCTCCTTTACCCCCTCCCTCCAACCCTTCCTAGGCCGACCCCTACCCCGCCTTCCTTCCACTACAGACTGATACACTCTTGAAGTCATTCTGTTTCGCTCCATTCTCTCTACATGTCCGAACCACCTCAACAACCCTTCCTCAGCCCTCTGGACAACAGTTTTGGTAATCCCGCACCTCCTCCTAACTTCCAAACTACGAATTCTCTGCATTATATTCACACCACACATTGCCCTCAGACATGACATCTCCACTGCCTCCAGCCTTCTCCTCGCTGCAACATTCATCACCCACGCTTCACACCCATATAAGAGCGTTGGTAAAACTATACTCTCATACATTCCCCTCTTTGCCTCCAAGGACAAAGTTCTTTGTCTCCACAGACTCCTAAGTGCACCACTCACTCTTTTTCCCTCATCAATTCTATGATTCACCTCATCTTTCATAGACCCATCCGCTGACACGTCCACTCCCAAATATCTGAATACGTTCACCTCCTCCATACTCTCTCCCTCCAATCTGATATTCAATCTTTCATCACCTAATCTTTTTGTTATCCTCATAACCTTACTCTTTCCTGTATTCACCTTTAATTTTCTTCTTTTGCACACCCTACCAAATTCATCCACCAATCTCTGCAACTTCTCTTCAGAATCTCCCAAGAGCACAGTGTCATCAGCAAAGAGCAGCTGTGACAACTCCCACTTTGTGTGTGATTCTTTATCTTTTAACTCCACGCCTCTTGCCAAGACCCTCGCATTTACTTCTCTTACAACCCCATCTATAAATATATTAAACAACCACGGTGACATCACACATCCTTGTCTAAGGCCTACTTTTACTGGGAAAAAATTTCCCTCTTTCCTACATACTCTAACTTGAGCCTCACTATCCTCGTAAAAACTCTTCACTGCTTTCAGTAACCTACCTCCTACACCATACACTTGCAACATCTGCCACATTGCCCCCCTATCCACCCTGTCATACGCCTTTTCCAAATCCATAAATGCCACAAAGACCTCTTTAGCCTTATCTAAATACTGTTCACTTATATGTTTCACTGTAAACACCTGGTCCACACACCCCCTACCTTTCCTAAAGCCTCCTTGTTCATCTGCTATCCTATTCTCCGTCTTACTCTTAATTCTTTCAATTATAACTCTACCATACACTTTACCAGGTACACTCAACAGACTTATCCCCCTATAATTTTTGCACTCTCTTTTATCCCCTTTGCCTTTATACAAAGGAACTATGCATGCTCTCTGCCAATCCCTAGGTACCTTACCCTCTTCCATACATTTATTAAACAATTTCACCAACCACTCCAAAACTATATCCCCACCTGCTTTTAACATTTCTATCTTTATCCCATCAATCCCGGCTGCCTTACCCCCTTTCATTTTACCTACTGCCTCACGAACTTCCCCCACACTCACAACTGGCTCTTCCTCACTCCTACAAGATGTTATTCCTCCTTGCCCTATACACGAAATCACAGCTTCCCTATCTTCATCAACATTTAACAATTCCTCAAAATATTCCT
This sequence comes from Cherax quadricarinatus, assembly GCF_038502225.1. Taxonomy (NCBI): domain Eukaryota; kingdom Metazoa; phylum Arthropoda; class Malacostraca; order Decapoda; family Parastacidae; genus Cherax; species Cherax quadricarinatus. The sequence goes on along the minus strand of NC_091347.1, from coordinate 21,626,130 downwards.
TCCATCTTCCCAATACCTCTAACTCTCCATTTAATAACTCTCCTCTCCTATTTTTAACTGACAAATCCATTTGTTCTCTAGGCTTTCTTAACTTGTTAATCTCACTCCAAAACTTTTTCTTATTTTCAACAAAATTTGTTGATAACATCTCACCCACTCTCTCATTTGCTCTCTTTTTACATTGCTTCACCACTCTCTTAACCTCTCTCTTTTTCTCCATATACTCTTCCCTCCTTGCATCACTTCTACTTTGTAAAAACTTCTCATATGCTAACTTTTTCTCCCTTACTACTCTCTTTACATCATCATTCCACCAATCGCTCCTCTTCCCTCCTGCACCCACTTTCCTGTAACCACAAACTTCTGCTGAACACTCTAACACTACATTTTTAAACCTACCCCATACCTCTTCGACCCCATTGCCTATGCTCTCATTAGCCCATCTATCCTCCAATAGCTGTTTATATCTTACCCTAACTGCCTCCTCTTTTAGTTTATAAACCTTCACCTCTCTCTTCCCTGATGCTTCTATTCTCCTTGTATCCCATCTACCTTTTACTCTCAGTGTAGCTACAACTAGAAAGTGATCTGATATATCTGTGGCCCCTCTATAAACATGTACATCCTGAAGTCTACTCAACAGTCTTTTATCTACCAATACATAATCCAACAAACTACTGTCATTTCGCCCTACATCATATCGTGTATACTTATTTATCCTCTTTTTCTTAAAATATGTATTACCTATAACTAAACCCCTTTCTATACAAAGTTCAATCAAAGGGCTCCCATTATCATTTACACCTGGCACCCCAAACTTACCTACCACACCCTCTCTAAAAGTTTCTCCTACTTTAGCATTCAAGTCCCCTACCACAATTACTCTCTCACTTGGTTCAAAGGCTCCTATACATTCACTTAACATCTCCCAAAATCTCTCTCTCTCCTCTGCATTCCTCTCTTCTCCAGGTGCATACACGCTTATTATGACCCACTTCTCGCATCCAACCTTTACTTTAATCCACATAATTCTTGGTAAACATGAGGAAATTAAATCTTCATCAGAGTACAAAACAAATTCTGGCCACAAAATAGAGCGAAACACCAACGTCAAAGACCTGGGAGTGATCATGCCGGAGGATCTCACCTTCAAGGACCATAACATTGTATCAATCGCATCTGCTAGAAAAATGACAGGATGGATAATGAGAACCTTCAAAACTAGGGAGGCCAAGCCCATGATGACACTCTTCAGGTCACTTGTTCTATCTAGGCTGGAATATTGCTGCACACTAACAGCACCTTTCAAGGCAGGTGAAATTGCCGACCTAGAAAATGTACAGAGAACTTTCACGGCGCGCATAACGGAGATAAAACACCTCAATTACTGGGAGCGCTTGAGGTTCCTAAACCTGTATTCCCTGGAATGCAGGAGGGAGAGAAACATGATTATATACACCTGGAAAATCCTAGAGGGACTAGTACCGAACTTGCACACGAAAATCACTCACTACAAAAGCAAAAGACTTGGCAGACGATGCACCATCCCCCCAATGAAAAGCAGGGGTGTCACTATCACGTTAAGAGACCATACAATAAGTGTCAGGGGCCCGAGACTGTTCAACTGCCTCCCAGCATACATAAGGGGGATTACCAACAGACCCCTGGCAGTCTTCAAGCTGGCACTGGACAAGCACCTAAAGTCAGTTCCTGATCAGCCGGGCTGTGGCTCGTACGTTGGTCTGCGTGCAGCCAGCAGCAACAGCCTGGTTGATCAGGCTCTGATCCACCAGGAGGCCTGGTCACAGACCGGGCCGCGGGGGCGTTGACCCCCGGAACTCTCTCCACGTAAACTCCAGGTATACAAGAATTTCCTTTAATTTTAGCTGAATCAGCTACTTTTCAAACACTTTAGACACATTGATTAAATAAACTAGCAGCCACAGGGTATGTACACTGAGAGGTGTATATCTCTTGGTTTTTGTCTACCAGGTGGTGCAACTCCCTCAATGTTCTTACACTAATTTAAGTTTTTAGAAAAAGATAAAGATACTTTATTTTAGCATGATACAATGTTTGTACAAAGGTGAATTACATTCTGGTGTGCATGCAGAAAGCCCCTATGAAATAAAATAATCTTGGTGAGCTAGTGTATATATTAACTGAGGTCTTAAAACTACAATTCATTAATACTTGCCCACTTGATTGAGTTTCTGTTGTTCCCGTAAGTCGGAATCGGAACTTATTTATGCTTGGATTGATTTCAAAGAATAGTGGATTGGCAGCAATGGTGAAAGTGGTCACTGGCGTCAGGAACACTGGGGGGAGGAAAGCAAGAAAATATATGCATACATGACATGGAGTGAGTGATGATGAAAGCGTTTCTTCTTTTTCAGGTCACCCTACTAGGGTGTGAAACAGTTGATGTTTTAAAAAAAATGAAAAAAACAGTAATGTAATTTTTTTAAAAAGAATAATTCACAGGTTAAGAGCTGTTATCCTACTCCAGTTCATATCCGAGTCCAGAAATACCAACCCTGAAGCCACCCTATGTACCTGTTAACTGTGAGATAGACAGGTATAACAGGCATGAAGAGACTAACACTGTCCATGGTACATGGCAGGTGAAGGGGGTGAGGAGGAAGGAAGTTTAGGGAGTACCTACTCAACAATGTTAACAAGAAAAAATCAATACAACACACACAATGAATATAAAATCAACAAGCAATAAAGAATTCAAGCATCAATAAAATTCTCAACACAAACATATATTATTATACAAAGTTAAAATAAAGCAACATGACAGAGTTCATGAATACCAAGGCTCAACAGACTTAATACTAAACTTACCTGGGTTAGTAACTGGGTCACAAGTATTACAGGTGTCATTTACAGGGTTCCCAGACCTACAACATACAAGTATTATTACACATGCTGTAGAATTTATTTTAGTAGGTGAACATTCTCTTGAATTAATAATAAATATTTTAATAAGAAACAGAACTGTCTTAATCATCTTTCAATTAATGTTTTTGTCTGAGAACTCATTTTCTTTGACAAAAAAATCTTCATGTAAAATATTTTCTAATTTTTTTTTTTTTAACACTTTGGACGTTTCCCCACCGAGGCAAGGTGACTCAAAAGAAAGAAAAACCTTTCAGCATTGTTCAACAACTGCACCATCATTCATACATAATCACTGTCTTTGCAGAGGTGCTTAGATACAACAGTCTAGATGTCCCTCCAAACAGCCAATATTCCAAACCCCCTCATTTAAAGTGCAGAAATTGTACTTCCCACCTCCAGGACTCAAGTCCGGCTAACCGGCTTCCCTGAATCCCTTCACAAAATATTACCCTGCTCACAATCCAATAGCTCATCAGGTCCCAAAAAATATTCGTCTCCATTCACTTCTATCTAACATGCTCATGCACGCTTGCTGAAGTCCAAGCCCCTCGCCCACAAAACCTCCTTTACCCCCTCCCTCCAACCTTTCCTAAGATGACCACTACCCCATCTTCCTTCCACTATAGATTTATATGCTCTCCAAGTCATTCTTTGTTCCATCCTCTCTAAATGACCAACCCCTCTTCAGCCCCCTCTGAATAATACTTTTAGTAACTCCACACATCCTGCTAATTTCCATACTACAAATTCTCTGCATAATATTTACACCACACATTGCCTTTAGACACAAGATCTCCACTGCTCTGAGCCACCTCCTTGCTGCAGCATTTACAACCCATGCTTCACACCCATATAAGAGTGTTGGTACCATCTGCCAATCCATAATATATTACTGCTTGAACCATTAATTGTAATATTGTTTTTATTATGTGCAACTTCAAGATTATTATTCTAATAAACCTCCACCCTGACTATCTCGCATTAGTATTAAGATTAAATAAAGATTTAAATAAAAGTTAACCACTATCATCTTGTCTAGATTTAAGTAGTTATTGTATACTAGGATTAGTCTGCCTGAAATGCCCCAGCATGATAATGGCTTTCTTTATACTTAACAAACCAAAACTGTAATTACACACTGTAACTTTTACAAAGAAATAAAATCTTTACCTTTCATGTTTTTTATAAATGTCACTGCATGTACTCAGATATACTGTTCATGCTTCAGTGTATACATATATACTGAGTGTCTTCTTTAACGGAAAAGCTTTTGTTCTAATGGTGATATTTTGAAAAGAAATTATTAAAAATATACAAGCATGAGGCTCAAGAGAGACATGAAATATTACTGTCACAATATATGGTTATAATATATTTAAAGAGGGGTGGGGACATGCTACAGTTTTTGAACTCTAGTATTGGTGCCCCTCTTTCAAGACAGTGATGGAGCGAGTGATGGTGAAAAAGTTTCTTCTTTTTTGGGTCACCATGTCTTGGCGGTAGACAGCCAATGTGTTAAAAAATGTTTAAATGTTACTGGACATCCATCAAGTTGGCAGGCATTAAAAGTAAGGAGAGACTCACATGTCCATGTACATCCACTGAAGAGCCAGATTTTTGCCACACTGAGACACACAGGTGCCTATGAGAGCCATTCGGGAAGATGGATTTACGAGGATGCCGCCGTTGTAAGGGTAGCAAATTGATACGTCCACACACCTTCAGATGAGATAACAAAAAAATGGTTTATCATGACCTCATCCACTGCGAGGCCTGCTCATGGACTGGGTCACGGGGGTGTTAATCCCCGAAACCCCCTCCAGGTATACTCCAGGTATAGATTTCAAGGATATGAGCCATTAAGACTGGAGTTTATCTATGCACTAACATGTATGTACAGGTACATATACTGTGATGCACACCTCTCAGTGTATTATTTACACAGATACACATCTCTGTATATGTACAGTACACAGAAAGATACATACATACCTCTCAGTGTATTTACACAAAGATAACCATCTCTGTACAGTGAAACCTCAGTTTTTGTTTGCCCTGGTTTTCACTGAATTCGGTTTTCAATGACTTTTTTCTGTCAAAATTTTGTCCCAGTTTTCATTCATGACCTTGGTTTTTGTCGGTCCGAAATACTGAAAGTGTCCACCTGCCCGTGCCCACACAAAGCCTCCCATGTGTTCTGAGTCAGTCTAGCTTTGTTTCTCGAGTGAGCATTACCCTGCACGTTCATCCGAAACATTTCATAATAATCCATTTTTTTTTGTCCTTGTTTATTGAGTGTGACTGCTAAATAAGCCACCATAGGGCCAAAGAAAGTTCTGAATGCCAGCCCTTTCATAAAGGAGAGAAACATGATAGGATTCAAGAAAGAACTCGTAGCAAATTAAGGGGTTGGATGTGAGTGGCCAGCATGTAGAAGAGTTGGTGGATGACCACAAGGAAGAGCTAACCACTGAAGAGCTGCAACACCTTCAACTGGAACAGCAACAGATCGCAGGAGAGGAAATTGCTTCAGAGGAGGAAGAGAGAGGGGAGAATGTGCCTTCTTCAGTGATTAACCCCTTGACTGTCGCAACCCCAAATCCTGAGGTGTCTCCTAGTGTCGCAAAATTTAAAAAAAAAAAAAAATTGAATGAAATGATAGAGAATCTTTTCCCAATTGTAATGACACCAAAAGAACGAAATTTGATGGAAAACTGATGGAATTACGCTCTCACGAAGTTAGCAACCTCGGCAATATTGGCGAATCGGCAATTTTGCCCACTTTGAGCCCTATTTTCTGCTAATTCCATTGTTCCAGTCGACCAAACTTAGAGCTATTTCTTTAGAACTCCGTTTTTTCTATCGATTGAGTACATATAGGCAGCGGCAGCGGCAACAGGAACCTTATCCTCTATTTTTACTTCTACCTGAGGTTCCCAGCAGCCCAGTGATGACCTAATCAAGACCCACATAACACTAACATGTGTGGATACCCAGAATGATATAAATCAACTGCAGAAATCACCCAAAAGTTCACAAATTACCAACTAAAAGGACTCGTACTACCACCTCCTACCCCGCTGCCACTGAAGTGATACTCCACAACATTCACCCATCGCCTACTATTCACCCGAAGCCACAGCCAATGGACAAGGATCAGAGCAATATAAGAAGATCCAGTAACCAGCTAAGGACTCCTAACATCAAAGGTGAGAGCAGTAAAAACACGAGGAAAACTTGTGGTACTGCCAGCCAGGACACAACCCTCATCACCCACCGGCACCACCACAACACACGACAGACAACAACAAACATGGCCGCCGTCACAGTCCAAGATAACTCCTTCCCAGTATTTGATGCCAAGAAGATCACCGACCCAGAAATAGCTAAACTCTTTACGATTCAGAACCAAACGATCACCAAACTAACTCAAGAAATGCAGGAACTAAAAGCTAGCAATGCAGATTACCTCAACAAGATCACTGCTCTAGAACATAAACTAGACACTCATACCAATAAAGGGGTAACCCCAAACAGTTGTCAACTAGTAAGTGTATCTCATGACTTTATTCAAAAAGAACTAAGCAGGTTAAACCCAACTAAGAGCACAGGCCCTGATAACATCCCGTCTAAGTTCCTAAAAGATGGTGCTTCTGAACTGTCAATCCCTATTGCTCACATAATAAATCTATCAATCACCACTAATACCGTACCGGAGGGGTTCAAGGAGGCCAGAGTTACTCCTATCTTCAAGAAAAATAGTAGGTCTGATGTAAGCAACTATAGGCCTGTTAGTATACTCAGTATAATATCTAAAATTCTAGAGAGGGCGGTGTATTCTCAAGTAGTTAAGTACCTTAATGACAACAACATTCTCCATAGCTATCAATCGGGCTTTAGAAGATCCTACTCAACCGACACCTCCCTTATTAATCTGATGGATTACCTGAGAACTGAAATGTCAAAGGGGAACCTCATAGGTATGGTAACCTTAGACCTGCAAAAGGCCTTCGATACTGTCAACCACAATATATTATGTAATAAACTTCAAGCTATCGGTATAGGTTCTGTAGACTGGTTTAAGTCCTACCTTAGCAACAGGAGACAAATAGTCAAAATCAACAAAACAGAATCAGAACCCCTGCCGATAACATGTGGAGTTCCCCAAGGTAGTATTCTGGGTCCCTTATTATTCTTATGTTATGTCAATGATATGCCTATCAGTGTCAAGTGCAAACTCCTACTGTATGCAGATGACAGTGCTCTGTTAGTGTCAGGTAAAGACCCACAAGATATTGCTAATGTTTTAACACTGGAACTGGAGTCCTGCAGCAAATGGTTAGTAGACAACAAACTATCATTACACCTAGGGAAAACTGAAGCCATTCTCTTTGGCACGAAACATAAACTGAGAGGGGTAAATAATTTTAATGTTCAATGTAATGGGGAGCCCATCACTTTGGTTTCATCAGTAAAATATTTGGAATCCCCTTTGACCCATGCATGTCAGGAGAATTGATAGGGAACAGTGTAGTAAAGAAAGCGAATGCCAGACTGAAGTTCCTGTATAGACAAGCACAGTGTCTACCTACTGAGGCTCGCAGGACCCTATGTCTAGCCCTTATACAATGCCATATGGATTACGCTTGCTCTTCTTGGTACTCTGCCTTGACAAAAAAACTGAAAGATAGACTGCAAATCACCCAGAACAAAATCGTAAGATTCATCCTGGGGCTGAGACCAAGAGAACATGTAGGCCAGGATGAATTACAGCAATTGGATATGCTGAATGTTGAAGACAGAGTAAAACAACTGAAGCTAAATCATGTTTATAAAATTGGTCACAAACAATGTCCAGAATATCTTGCTGTCAATTTTGTCAAGGTTGGGAACCAAAGCAATCATAGTACTAGGGGGAGAGAGCACAACTTTGTAGTACCCACAGTCAGTGGCCAGGCTTCAAACACCTTTTATTGTACAGCAATAAAGGAATGGAACAGACTGCCCGCACATGTCAAAGCCAGTCATAGCATGAACCAGTTCAAGAAGAGTGCCAAAAGGTGTCTGATGAATGTAGCTACAGAAAGGGAGGGGAATGATTTTCTATTTTTTAGCTAACATACGTGTAAATTTTACTTTATTCCTAGTAATGACCCTCGTATTGTAGATAGTCTTAATGACCTTGGTGTAGTAGATAGTCATTTTAGTATGATAATAAGATGTTATGTTCATTGTAGAATAATAAGAAAATATTATAACCTTTATATTATAATAATAAGGTAAAAGGACCCCAATGGAAATAAGTCACTCTGTCTGACTTTTTTGGGTTATCCTAGGTTCTCTACACATATGCTGCTATGTATGATAATTCTATGTAACTGTATTTGTGTATACCTGAATAAACTTACTTACTTACTTACTTACTTACACTCTGGAACAACAAAGCAACACCCACACCCAATCCCTAGACACTATCAACACTCTAAAAGATCAAGTCACCCTACTTACTACCAACATTACAGAGGAAAGATCAAGAGTGGACCAACAACTTGCCAATGTCATAACCAACTTCCAAGACCATAATGACCAACAGCAGCTATCTGACGCTGTTGTAGTTAACAGCAAACATCTCCCACCCACAGTCACCCAAGAGACCTGCATGGAGACCACCCTACAGCTTATCAAGGACCACCTTCGCCTTAACATACGTAGTGATGACCTAAAGGATTGCAAACTGATGGGCTACCAAGCAGGTAAAAAAACAGTGCTGTTAAAATTCCAAACTAGCCTACAAAGAAACAAACTACTAAAAACATCTATTTCTATGAAAACTGATGTTTACGTCAACGAGTGCCTTACCAAAATAAGACAAAACCTTCTTATCGGCTAAGAAAATTACGCTATGCCCAAAAAATCCACCAGTGCTTTGTGAGGGATGGAAAAATCGCAGTTAGGAAACAGCCCGCTGGGAAGAGATACTTCATCTCTACAGAACATGACCTTAAAACATTCCTAAGTGAGGCTGGACTAACAGAATCAGAGTAAAGTGCAGATAATACCCACAGTCCACAGTTAGTGTTATATTGTCATAAATTTGTGCCCCCCTAAAATTCTAATACCCCAACTACTTTTGATTGTCATTGTTGTATTCAACGACCATTCTACCTCATAGTCTTAATTTGTTTAATATCTACAGAATCTATCTCCTTTTTTTACAACTTACCGCATCACTGTTCCATCTTATTTTATTATAAACTAGCCATAACTTGTCCTCAATAATTCTACCTCACTTTAAGAAATACTCAATTGCCCAATTTTATTCTAAAATCCCTATTATTCCCCAATTTTGCTTTAAACTATATTGATCAAACTTATTGTAAACTTCTTTTATTGACCATTTTATTCTATACTTTTTTAAACTAGTATTTTCAACTACAACTCTTATACTATCCTGTCTACCATCTTACTAGCATATTATAACCAAGTCATTGCCATTTTTATTTTTATCTTTTTTTTTTATTATTATTCTTTTGCTACCTTAACTTGTGTATTTTATCCTGTCAATTTAAATCTAGTTATACTCTAATTCTTGTAAACAACTTATATAAGACCTTAGTGCAATTACAATTGAGAGTCTTGTGCCTTTTTTATATTATTAGATTAAACTCAGTTGTACTATAGTCAATACCAAATTAAATATATTAGACCATAGTGCAATTACTAGTGAGAGACTGGTGCTATTTTTAATTTGTATTTTTGTATTATTAGATTAAATCTAGTTGTACTATAGCTCATTCTAGCTCAAAACATAGACTCCACAAAAGTCATTATATTAGACCTTAGTACAATTACAAGTGAGAGTCTTGTTCTATTTTAAATTTGTATTTTTATATTACTAGTTTATACCTAGTTGTACTTTAGTTCATTCCAGCACAACACATAGACAACATCAACTTCATTATGTGTAGTAGTGACTATACTCTATATGACCAAAATACTCTAGCTATATACTTATCCAAGCTTCCCACCACTACAGATATCAGTACTAGAACTCAACACATAACTCAGGATATAATTAACCATAATTTAAACCTAGAAGATGATTGATCACGTTGACCCTGATCTAAACCTCCATAATCTGACACCCAATCAAAACCTATTGGAAAGTAACTGCCTTTATTACACAGCATCACAAGCCAGCACTATCCTAAACAATGCTAAAAGTCTATCAGTACTTAACTACAACATCAGGTCCTTAAGCAAACACTATGATGACCTCCTGGCACTCCTTGAATCACTAAAGACACCCTTCTCCTGCATTATTCTTACTGAGACCTGGCTTAAGCAGGACACAATAGATATCTACCCTCTACCAGGATACACAGCAATTCACAACTGCAGACCAAACCAAGTTGGGGGTGGTATTGCAATCTATTACTCTAACCAATTATCTTGTATTAGCACCACTTGCTTTAGTGATGAATATGGGGAATACATTTTTGCTAATTTTACTGTAAAAAACCTTAAGACACCAATAACAATCGGTGCCATTTACCGGATACCTCACACAAACATCCCAAATTTCAGTGAGAAATTAAAGTCACTAATAACAAACAGACAAATGAATAAGCACCACCTTCTCTTAGCTGGAGACTTCAACATCAACCTTGGCTTACTAGATGATCAGCCTGTAACTGATTTCATCAACAATATGAACAACACACTTCTCATACCAACAATAACTAAACCAACCAGGCTCACTGAGACAAGTGCAACCATAATAGACCACATATGGACCAATATACTAGCCCCCCTTAAATCAGGGATAATCACAGATAGCACTACAGACCACTACCCTACCTTCCTCCTGACAAACATTAATAAACCACCACTTGAATACAACAAAGTCTCATTTAGACTCCATGACGAGGCCTCAATAAGGAAGTTCACAGCTGACCTAGAGATTGTTGACTGGCCTACAGAATTCTCCAAGGCCAATGGTATTGATGACTGGACAGACATTTTTCTTAAGAAATTACTTAGACTATACAACAAACATTGTCCTATAAAAACGAAACAGATCACAAACAAACGGCTTGGTTGCCCATGGCTAACCAGCACCATTCTGAAATCCATTGACAAGAAACACCAATATGAAAAGCAATATAGACAGGGCTTAATACACAAAGATATTCTTAAACACTATTCATCAGTTCTCACCAAAGTAATAAAGAAAGCCAAACAACTATACTACTCCAGTAGATTCACAGACACTAGAGGAGATATAAAAAAGACCTGGAAAACACTCTCAGATTCTAGGGACCCACAAACTGAAAAAAAACAAGAATATTGTCCTAACTAAACCTAATGAAACACCACTACATCCCACTGACACAGCTAACAAGATAAACGACTTCTTCTCAACCATAGGATCTAATCTCGCCAATAAAATCCCACATACCAATGCCCATGCCGGGGACTACCTAGATGGGAATTTCCCAAATTCCTTCTATCTTGCACCAACTGAGCCCTCGGAAGTCACCGAGATTATAAAGTCACTTAAAAACAACTCAGGGAATCTGTCTGATGTCCCACCATTACTGTACAAGCGAGCAGCCCATTTCCTTTCGCATGCTATTTCATTACTTTTTAACAAGTCACTAGAAACTAGCACCTTCCCGAAACTACTCAAGATGGCAAGGGTTACACCAATACATAAAGGTGGTGACCCTACAGACTTAAACAACTATAGGCCAATATCAAACTTACCATTGCTATCCAAAATCTTTGAGAAACTCGTGCACAGGAGACTATATTCATTTATAACAGCACAAAACATACTCAACCCCTGTCAATTTGGATTTAGGAAAAATAAAAGCACTAATGATGCAATCATAAAAATGCTAGATCTGCTTTACACAGCATTGGAAAATAAGGAATATCCACTAGGAATTTTTATTGACCTAAGAAAAGCTTTTGACACAGTAGACCACAACATCCTACTCCACAAACTTGACCATTATGGAATAAGAGGCCATGCGCTTGCTTATTTCAAATCTTACCTTACTAATAGGTATCAGTATGTTACCATTAAAGACACAGCATCAACAACACAGCCACTTGATACTGGAGTTCTGCAAGGAAGTGTCCTTGGTCCCCTGCTCTTCCTCATATACATCAATGATCTTCCAAACGTATCCCAACACCTGAAACCCATTCTCTTTGCTGACGACACGACTTATGTCATCTCTCACCCTAATCTTGCCACCCTCAACACCATTGTTAACGAGGAGCTGATCAAAATATCGACTTGGATGACAGCCAATAAACTTACGCTTAACACTGACAAAACCTACTATATTATGTTTGGTAGCAGAGCAGGAGATGCACAAATTAACATTAAGATCGACAACATTCTAATTACCAGACATAATGAGGGCAAATTCCTAGGCCTATACCTTGACAACAACCTGAATTTCAGCACCCATATCCAACACATAACCAAAAAAGTATCCAAAACAGTTGGGATCCTCTCCAAGATACGATACTACGTGCCGCAAAATGCCCTTCTCACACTATACCACTCACTTATTTATCCATACCTCATCTATGCTATTTGTGCTTGGGATCAACTGCAGCAACACACCTAAAGCCAATAATAACCCAACAAAAAGCTGCAGTAAGAATAATCACTAAATCCCATCCCTGGCAACACACCCCCCCACTCTTCATAGATCTAAACTTACTCCCTGTTCAGTACATCCACACTTACTACTGTGCAATCTACATCTACAGGACCTTAAACTCCAATATCAACCTTGACCTAAAATGCTTTCTTGATAGTTGTGACAGAACCCACAGGCATAACACCAGACACAAACATCTCTACGACATTCCCCGTGTCCGACTAAACCTTTACAAAAATTCAATGTATGTCAAAGGCCCTAAAATCTGGAACACCCTACCTGAGAACTCTAGAACTGCAGACACATTCATCACCTTCAAAACTACCATTAGAAAACATCTTATCTCCCTGATACACCCCATCAACTAACTACACGAATACCACCTGGTGGTTCACACTTACACTCACTCACCCATTTGACCATAAACAGAAATATTAATCTCAATCTTAAAATAATGAATCCTATGATACTCCAATACTGAAACTATGTACTGTGCCAAAACAAAAGCATTCACATTGCTAAACTCACAAACTAGTATTTAGTCACTTAGCCATAATACCAACTTACCTCATAATTTGTAATATTTTAAAATAAAGAATTAAACTAAGTCTGCCCGAAATGCCTAGCCATGCCAGGCGTTCTAGTGGTACACTCTGTAATCATTATTTAACTACATGTAAACCACACAACAACCAAATTCTGTAAATTCAACATTGTAATCTTTACAGAGAATAAACTTTGAATTGAATTGAATTGAATTTGAAGAAACTGCCTATTTACCAATTTCAACTACCCAATAATGTGATCAGAAATTTGCAATTTGGCCAATTTCACAAAAATTAAAAAATATGACAATTTCAAAACAGGGTCCAGAATAAACAATGCAGACATTCCTGGCTCTAAAATAACATTTTCTTTGTTCATCAGTCACATCTCCAGGCCCCTCTGATATTACTCTTGCTTTCTATTTTGAATTTTTATTCAAATAAAAAATAGAAGATTTACTGTTATGCAGACTACTGCAATATTGTAATAATTGTATAAATAATGTCAACCCATTCATGATTGCATATCAGAATGGCTACTTGGACTTTTATTGGAAAATGACATCATTTGTTTACTTTTGAACATCGGCAAAAATCAAATATTTCCCCTACATTGAGCTCCATTTCAAGGTTCTTTTCATAGTAAAACCAATCAAAATTACCTCTATTTCTATAACATGTTTTCCATTCCATCAAATGAGACCAAGAAAACGAGAATACATGCACAGCCATAAATACTATACAAAAATAGACCACTTTTCGCATCGCTATTGGGCCGTGCGGACGTGCTGCGCAGTAGCTCCTGATTGAGTTGGCATTTGCGCAGTGTTGACGTGTACTTGGCTCTGTGAAGACCTGTTTGCGCGCTCTCTAGAATTGAAGCAAGATGCCCTCCATCGAGCAACTTTACCAACAGCTTAAGGAAGAATTGAGGTTGGCGAATTTGGAAATTCGGCGATTGACCGAGGAGAACAAGAAGATTCGTAGTAGTCCTCCTGTTTTGAGTCCTCAGGTCAAGAAGGGAAACTGGTCAGTGGCTGGACAGCAGGGAAAGAAGTTGACGATCAAGAAGACGAATGGAAAGGTAGAAACGATGAAGAAGAAAGAGACTGCCGTGGAAACTGTTGTGGAAACATCCAATACATTCTCAGTGCTACCCGACGAATGTGAGTTGACTACTGGGAACGACACGACGAAAGACATTAAGGAAGGTAAGAATATTGTTGTTGTTGGGGATAGCCAAGTTAGGTATATGGATAGGGCGTTCTGCTTGAAGGACAGGAGTAGGAGACAGAGAGTTTGCTTTCCTGGGGCTGGGATGGAGGATATTGTTAGCCGTCTGGATGACATCATGAGAGGTAATGGGAGCAATCCTATTATCTGTCTCAGTGCTGGAGGCAACGATGTTGGCAGACGTAGGAGTGAGGACCTGATTAGCAGGTATAGGTCAGCAATAGAAATAATTAGAAGTAAGGGTGGGAACCCTCTCATATGTGGTATTTTGCCAAGGAGGGGAGTTGGAAGTGAATGGTTGTCCAGGGCAATTGGTGTCAATTGCTGGCTGGACAAATACTGTAAGGAAAATGTGGTAACATTCATTGACAACTGGGACCTCTTCTATGGCAGAAATGACATGTATGCTAGGGATGGGGTTCACTTATCTAGGTGTGGGGTGGGAGCACTGGCAACTGCAGTGGAGGGAGCAGTTAGGACTTTAAACTAGGAATAGTTAGTGGTATGGGTTTTGGCAGGAAAACAGTGAAGTCCCAGTGTAGTAATATTACGAGTTCTAGGGGAACTAGTAATAATAAGAACGAGATAGATATTGAAAAGCCAGGGACCTTGGGTGATAAAGACGGTAATAGGTTTAGTAGAAAAATAGAAATGAGCAGGAAGGGTAAAGAGAAAGGAGAGTCTTTCAATGTTTATTATGCTAATTGCCGTAGTGCTAGGAATAAGATGGACGAGTTGAGATTAGTTGCTAGTGTAGGTAACATTGATGTATTTGCCTTAACTGAGACGTGGTTTAATTCAAAAAGTCGGGACATGCCTGCGGAATGTCATATTCAGGGTTTTAAATTGTTCCAAGAAGATAGAAGTATTGGGAGGGGGGGTGGGGTGGCATTGTACGTCCGAGATCGCTTGAACTGTTGCATAAAAACGGGTATTAAGTCTGAAGTAACACATACAGAGTCTGTTTGGATAGAATTTTCAGAGGGGCATGAAAAACTGATTTTAGGAGTGATATACCGTCCCCCTAACTTAGATAGGGACCAAGGGAAACTACTATGGGAGGAAATTGTTAAGGCCACAAGGCACGATAATGTAGTAATTCTAGGAGACTTTAACTTTAGTCATGTTGATTGGAATTTCTTGACTGGGAATTTAGAATCGTACGACTTCTTAGAAGTATTTCAGGATTGTTTTTTGAAGCAGTTTGTGACAGAACCTACAAGGGGAAATAACCTGCTTGACTTAGTTATGGCAAACAATGAATCCCTTGTTAATAATTTAGAAATTTCAGAGGAACTGGGTGCTAGCGACCACAAATCAATTACATTTAGCATTGAATGGAAGTACGATAGTAGCGATAACTCAGTAACAGTCCCAGATTTTCGCTTAGCAGATTACGATGGGCTTAAAGAACACTTATCATCTGTTGACTGGGGTAACGAAGAGAGCTATCAATATGACAGTTTTCTGAACACTATACATGCTGCTCAAAGAGCGTTTATCCCATATAAAGAAATTAGATCAAATAGAAATGACCCAAAATGGATGAATAATAGGCTCAAATATCTACTAGGGCATAAGAAAGGAATTTATAGGCGTATCAAAAGAGGTGAGGGTCATCTTATGAATCAGTATATTGACATTAAGAGGGACATTAAAAAGGGGATAAGAAAAGCTAAAAGGGACTATGAAATTAAAGTTGCTAGGGATTCTAAAACTAACCCAAAAAGTTTTTTCCAGGTCTATAGAACAAAAGTTAGAGATAAGATAGGTCCCCTTAAAAATAACTATGGGCACCTTACTGACAATGAGAATGAAATGTGCTTGATTTTAAATAATTATTTTCTCTCAGTTTTTACACAGGAAGACACTAACAATATTCCAGTAATTAATTTTTACAGTGGGCTAGAAGAAGATAAATTATGTAACATCACAGTCACTAGTGAGATGGTTGTGAGGCAGATAGACAGACTGAAGCAAAATAAGTCGCCGGGTCCTGATGAGGTTTTTTCAAGGGTTCTTAAGGAATGCAAAATGGAACTCTGTGAACCATTAACTAATATTTTTAATTTATCTCTTCAAACAGGTGTAGTGTCTGATATGTGGAAGATGGCTAATGTAACTCCTATTTTTAAAACAGGGGACAAGTCGTTACCGTCAAATTACCGCCCAATAAGCCTGACCTCAATTGTAGGCAAATTACTAGAGTCAATTATAGCTGAGATTATAAGAAGCCATCTCGATAAGCATAGCTTGATTAATGATACTCAGCATGGATTCACAAGAGGCCGGTCTTGTCTAACTAATTTATTAACTTTCTTCAGTAAAGCTTTTGAGGCTGTTGACCACAATAAAGAATTTGATATTATTTACTTAGATTTTAGTAAGGCTTTTGATAGAGTTCCGCACCATAGACTGTTAAAGAAAGTGGCAGCCCATGGCATTGGGGGAAAAGTGCTCTCGTGGATCGAGTCATGGCTCACTGACAGGAAGCAGAGAGTGTCCATAAATGGGGTTAAATCCGAGTGGGGATCTGTAACAAGTGGCGTTCCACAGGGATCAGTCTTGGGCCCGTTGTTGTTTATAATATATATCAATGATCTTGATGAGGGAATTACTAGTGATATGAGCAAATTCGCCGATGACACAAAGATAGGTAGGATAATTGATTCAAACGTAGATGTTAGGGAACTTCAGGAGGACTTAAACAAACTCTATTCTTGGTCAGAAAAGTGGCAGATGCAGTTCAATGTAGATAAGTGCAAGGTTCTGAAGCTTGGGAGTGCCCATAACCCTAGTACTTATAAATTAAATGATGTAGAACTTAGCCATACAGATTGCGAAAAGGACTTGGGGGTTATGGTGAGCAGCAACCTTAAACCAAGACAGCAATGCCTAAGCGTACGTAATAAGGCAAATAGATTACTGGGATTTATATCAAGAAGTGTAAGCAACAGAAGTCCAGAGGTCATACTGCAGCTTTATACATCATTAGTAAGGCCTCACCTTGATTATGCAGCTCAGTTCTGGTCTCCGTATTACAAAATGGACATAAATTCGTTAGAAAACATTCAGCGTAGGATGACTAAATTAATACATAGCATCAGAAATCTTCCTTATGAAGAAAGATTGAAGACTCTTAAGTTACATTCACTTGTTAGACGAAGAATGAGGGGAGACCTGATCGAAGTGTATAAGTGGAAGATAGGTATTAATAAAGGGGATATTAATAAGGTCTTGAGGATGTCTCTCCAAGAGAGAACCCGCAGTAATGGATTTAAATTAGATAAGTTTAGATTTAGAAAGGACATAGGAAAGTATTGGTTTGGAAATAGGGTAGTTGATGAGTGGAACAGTCTACCTAGTTGGGTTATTGAGGCTAGGACTTTGGGTAGTTTCAAATCTAGGTTGGATAAGTACATGAGTGGGAAGGGTTGGATTTGAGTGGGACTTTCACATCAGAGCTTATTTCTTGGGTAGCATTGAAAATTGGGTTGGGTAAATGTTTTGTTAGTGGGATGAATTGTAAAGGACCTGCCTAGTATGGGCCAGCAGGCCTCCTGCAGTGTTCCTCCTTTCTTATGTTCTTATGTTCTTAAAGTCGGCATTTTAATTAAAAAAAAAAAACGGTCGGAGTTTTTTTTTCTCATTATGCACTGCGTGCTGCAGGATTTTTTATATGGTGCACACTGACCACACAGACCCATTCTCTCACATGTGGGCCTACCAGCTTTTTCCTGCTTGATTTGAAGCCGCTAGAATTTATGAGTATATATATACGTCAAACACGGTGGCTCGTAAGACGTATATATATGACCGAAACAGTCAAAGGGTTAAGGACATGTTTGCAAAGTGGAGTTGCTAAGTTTTGTGGAGAAATATCACCCTAACAAATCTGTTGCAAGCCATGTCTGCCACATGTTCAATGACAATGCCTTTTCCCACTTCAGGCAAATCTTAAAGAGACGCCAGTAACAGACCTCTCTGAACAGATTTTTTTGTGCAACAGGGGTCCAGTGCCAGTAAAAAACAAAGAAGAGAAGTAACCCTGGATAGGGACGTGATACCTGAAGTCCTTATGGAGGGGGACTCCCCTTCCAACCAATAAAAAAAACAACAGACATAGCCCCACTCCACAAAGGGGGCAGTAAAGCAATAGCAAAGAACTACAGACTGATAGCACTAACATCCCATATCATAAAAATCTTTGAAAGGGTCCTAAGAAGCAAGATCACCACCCATCTAGAAACCCATCAATTACACAACCCAGGGCAACATGGGTTTAGAACAGGTCGCTCCTGTCTGTCTCAACTATTGGATCACTACGACAAGGTCCTAGATGCATTAGAAGACAAAAAGAATGCAGATGTAATATATACAGACTTTGCAAAAGCCTTCGACAAGTGTGACCATGGAGTAATAGCACACAAAATGCGTGCTAAAAGAATAACAGGAAAAGTTGGTCGATGGATCTATAATTTCCTCACTAACAGAACACAGAGAGTAGTAGTCAACAGAGTAAAGACCGAGGCAGCTACGGTGAAAAGCTCTGTTCCACAAGGCACAGTACTCATTCCCATCTTGTTCCTCATCCTCATATCCGACATAGACAAGGATGTCAGCCACAGCACCGTGTCTTCCTTTGCAGATGACACTCGAATCTGCATGACAGTGTCTTCCATTGCAGAAACTACAAGGCTCCAGGCGAACATCAACCAAATCTTTCAGTGGGCTGCAGAAAACAATATGAAGTTCAACGATGAGAAATTTCAATTACTCAGATATGGTAAACACGAGGAAATTAAATCTTCATCAGAGTACAAAACAAATTCTGGCCACAAAATAGAGCGAAACACCAACATCAAAAACCTGGGAGTGATCATGTCGGAGGATCTCACCTTCAAGGACCATAACATTGTATCAATCGCATCTGCTAGAAAAATGACAGGATGGGTAATGAGAACCTTCAAAACTAGGGATGCCAAGCCCATGATGACACTCTTCACATCACTTGTTCTATCTTGGCTGGAATTTGCTACACACTAACAGCTGCCTTGAAAGGCAGGTGAAATTGCTGACCTAGAAAATGTACAGAGAACCTTCACAGCGCACATAACGGAGATAAAACACCTCAATTACTGGGAGCGCTTGAGGTTCCTGAACCTGTATTCCCTGGAACGCAGGCGGAAGAGATACATGATATATACACCTGGAAAATCCTTGAGGGACTAGTACCGAACTTGCACACGAAAACAAAAGACTTGGCAGACGATGCAACATCCCCCCAATGAAAAGCAGGGGTGTCACTAGCACGTTAAGAGACCATACAATAAGTGTCAGGGGCCCGAGACTGTTCAACTGCCTCCCAGCACACATAAGGGGGATTACCAACAGACCCCTGACAGTCTTCAAGCTGGCACTGGACAAGCACCTAAAGTCGGTACCTGACCAGCCGGGCTGTGGCTTGTACGTTGGTTTGCGTGCAGCCAGCAGTAACAGCCTGGTTGATCAGGCTCTGATCCACAAGGAGGCCTGGTCACAGACTGGGCCGCGGGGGCGTTGACCCCCGGAACTCTCTCCAGGTAAACTCCAGGTAAATAATCTCTCCATCTCCCTGTCCCCTCCTTGTGTCTTCCATACACCAACAAGAGTCTTCAATAAAGGAAAAAGTGATATTAAATGTTCATTTATCCATTTCATTAGTCCTTTATATTTATTTCTCATTGTTTTCTATATGTAAAACTATAGTTATTCTCTATAAAATGTATTTTTTGTAAATACTTTTGGGCATCTGAAATGGATTAATTGGATTTACATTATTTCTTATGAGAAATATTGCTTCAGTTTTCATCGAATTCAGTTTTCGTCAGACTTTCTGGAACGAATTAATGAATAAAACCGAGGTTCCACTGTATATACACATACACAGATACACACCTCTCAATGTATACACATAAATACACACCTCAGTATATATACTTCAAATAAGTATTGAGAAAGAATCACAACTCACTGTATGATGATACTGGGGGGAATTTGAAGAGTGACTCCCACTTGCACGGAAGCATTCGCTGCTCTTGTGTCCTTTGTGACCCACACCATAAATTCGTACGTCGCATCATGCAGGTAAAAACTTGAAGTATTTAAGTTCATGTTTCCGTAGTTGTACTGCAGACTGCCTGTTGGTTATTAATTATTATTATTAATACATATATGTACTCACAGGATGAACTACACCCATGATGGTTAGTTGATTAATTGGGCTTAAGATACTATCGACACACGAGGATGATTAAAGATGTAGGTCACTTGTTCACCACCAGCCAAAAATACTTTAATTCCAAAGACTGGTGTACTGAGACTTAATAAGCCATGCGTGTCATAAGAGGTGACTAAAATGCCGGGAACAAGGGGCTAGTAACCCCTTTTCCTATATAAATTACTAAATTAAAAAAAAAAAACTTTTTTCTATTTTTTTGAGTCACCCTTAATTGATGGGAGATGGCTGGTGTTAAACAAATAATAATAATAATAACAGTAATTGTAATTTATATAGCCGGACTTGAGTCCTGGAAATGAGAAGTACAATGCCTGCACTCTAAAGGAGGGGTTTCGGGATATTAGCAGTTTGGAGGGATATGTTGTGTATCTTTATACGTATATGCTTCTAAACTGTTGTGTTCTGAGCACCTCTGCAAAAACAGTGATTATGTGTGAGTGAGGTGAAAGAGTTGAATGATGATGAAAGTATTTTCTTTTTGGGGATTTTCTTTCTTTTTTGGGTCACCCTGCTGACTTGTTGAAAAAAAAAAAAATTGTAATTCTAGGTAGTAGGTTGAAAGAGAGCAACCACCCAGGGAGGTACTACTGTCCTGCCAAGTGAGTGTAAAACGGAAGCCTGTAATTATTTTACACAATGGTAGCATTGCTGGTGTCTTTTTTTCTGTCTCATAGACATGCAAGATTTCAGGTACGTCTTGCTACTTCTCCTTACACTTAGGTCACACTACACATGCATGTACAAGCATATATATACACACCCCTCTGGGTTTTTCTTCTATTTTCTTACTGGTTCTTGTTCTTGTTTATTTCCTCTTATCTCCATGGGGAAGTGGAAGAGAATTCTTCCTCCATAAGCCATGCGTGTCATAAGAGGCAACTAACAAGCTGGTATCAAGGGGGCTAGGAACCCCTTCTCCTGCACACATTACTAAAGTTAAAAAGAGAATCTTTTGTTTTTCTTTTTGGGTCTGGTCTCAGACCGAGCTACAGGGGTGTTGACCCCTGAAACCCTCTCCAGGTAAACTCCAGGTAAACCCTGCCTCAGTGAGATACGGCCAGTGCGCTGAAAGAATCATAATAATAATAAAGATATTTGCAAAATAAAGAGGCTACATAAGCAAAGTATTTATAAGTGTTACAAAAATCCTTATAGATAATGACCAGCAATACATTATAAATGTAATCGAGAAAATTGAAAGAAAATTTGCTTGGTGTTAGCTACAGCAAATAAATTTACTGCAGGGTATATGGTTAGTTTAGTTTAATATCCCTATTATGTATGCCATACCCATCCTGTGAGCAGGGTATATACCTGGTACCTGGAGGTATACTCCAGGTATATATACCTGGAGGTATACTCCGGGTATATATACCTGGAGGTATTCTCCGGGTATACATACCTAGAGTATACTTGGAGAGGGTTTCGGGGAACAACGCCCCTGCGGCCTGGTCTGAGGCCAGGCCTTGTGGTGGATCAGGGTCTGATCAACCAAGCTGTTACTGCTGGCCACATGTAAACAGCAGCCCAGCTGATCAGGTACTGACTTCAGGTGTATATGGTTAGTTTAATTTAATATTTTTTTTATTATGCACCACATACTAATTATAAATTTTTTGGCTACCTCTCTTTTGTAATACTATTGTAAAATTATGAATAATTAAAACTGATCAGTCCATAACCTTTGTCTAATTTTAAGTAGTGTGTAAGCATTTGTATTAGTCTGCCAGAAATGTTCAGCCATCTTTTTTTTCAACAAGTCGGCCGTCTCCCACTGAGGCAGTATTTAACAGTATACTTATAAGTATACAGTATACTTAACAGTATTTTATAACATGTAAATCATACATTGCCATGCGTATCGTAAGAGGCAACTAACATGCCGGGAGCAAGGGGCTAGTAACCCCTTCTCCTGTATACATTACTAAAGTTAAAAAGAGAAACTTTAGCTCTTTTTTTTAGGTCACCCAACTGTGGTGGGATATGGGCAGTTTGATGAAAAAAAAAATCACACATTGTATATTATGGAAAAAAATAACCTGTGGGCAGGTTATATGGTACTATGGAAAACACATCTTCATTCATTAATAAATTAAAGTTGCTTCACATAAAAATAAACTTTTCTTAGAATATGCAATATAACGTATTCTTGAACCTGCAACCATTCAACCTGTAACAAACTAACCAGTAATAAACCAACCTGTAACAAACCAACCTGTAACAAATCAACCTGTAACAAACCAATCTGTAACAACCCAACCTGTAACAAACTAACCTGCAACCAATCAACCTGTAACAAACCAATTTGTAATAAACCAACCAACCTGTAAGTAACCAACCTGCAACCAACCAACTTGTAACAAACCAATCTGTAACCAACCGATCTTTAACAAACCAATCTGTAACAAACCAACCTGTAACAAAAGAATTTGTAACAAATCAACCTGTAACAAACCAACCTGTGACAACTAACCTGTAACAAACCAATCTGTAACTAACCAACTGCAACAAACCAATCTGTAACTAACTAACCTGTAACAAACCAATCTGTAACTAACCAACCTGTAACAAATCAACTTGTAACAAACCAATCTGTAACTAACCAACCTGTAACTAACCAATCTGTAATTAACCAACCTGTAACCAACCAATCTGTAACCAACCAATCTGTAACCAACCAATCTGTAACCAACCAACCTGTAACAACCTACCTGTAACAACCAACATGTAACAACCAACATGTAACCGTGAAAACTGTAAACCCTTTCACTGTAACCTCTATGCATTCTGATGGAAATCAATAACATTATTTTTAATCATTTGCCATTACCTGCACCCACACCGAAGCATCCTCCTTTGGTTAGATTTTGTGCAGCTCTTGGAGCGGGCACTGATTGTAAGTTGTAAACTGCTGTCATGCCAGTAGTACTGTTCATTTGGTATGTTTCCATCGTCGGGGCTATTTGCCGACACCACCATTTAACTGTGAAGTTCTGAGGCACAAAATAAAAAAAAAATTAGCATTACACACAGTCATATGTCGAATATAAAATGCAAGGGGCGTGGATATCCAGTAGATGCATGTGAGTGTGTTAGATAGAAGGAAGTGGAGGCAAGTGATTTTTACAACTTGATGTGCTGTAGGAGTGTTTGACAGGTAATATTTATGAAGGGATTCGGGGAAAACCAGTTAACCGGATTTGTGTTTTTCCCATTTTACACTTACATTCACCCAAATGACTGTAAACATAAAATTCCTAATATAGTTAATGTCTAATTAATCTTAAGTTAGTCCTAAGTTTGCCTGAAATACTCTCCCAATACAGGAGCTTTTATAGTAACAGTGTATCATGCCGAGATAATACCATTCCCACTACTAATTTTACTAATTGTACTACTGTTATATGTTTTGTACATACTTCCTCACTACAGTAGTACCTTGACTTACGAGTATAATTCATTCCGTGACTCAGCTAGTAACTCATTTTGCTTGTATAACAAATAAATTTTCCTCACTGAAATTAACTGAAATGCCATTAATCCATTCCAGCAGAATTCCTGGCTCTCTGGAGCCAGGAGAAAATACTTCAATACAACACTAATATCAACTCACCAAGTATACACAATGAAATACATTTTTTTGCTAGGTTCAGGATGATTTTTGCAAAATTATTGCATACACAAATTTTCACTTGCCTTATACAGCAAGAAGAGTGTTGCTATTTAGGCCAAAATCGTAAGTTTTACCTATTCAGCGTGACATAGTATATATATAATTCTAGGTAGTAGGTTGGTAGACAGCAACCTCCCAGGGAGGTATTACCCTCCTGCCAACTGAATGTAAAATGGAAGCCTGTAATTGTTTTACATGATGGTAGGATTACTGGGGTCTTTTTGTCTCATAAACATGAAAGATTTCAGGTATGAATTGCTACTTCTATTTACACTTAGGTCACACTACACATGCATGTACGAGCATATATATACACACCCCTCTGGGTTTTCTTCTATTTTCTTACTAGTTCTTGTTTATTTTGTCTTCTCTCCATGGGGAAGTGGAACAGAATTCTTCTTCCGTAAGCCATGCATGCTGTAAGAGGGGACTAAAATGCAAAGTGCTAGTAATCCCTTCTCTTGTATAAGCTACGAAAAATGAGAAAAAGAAAAACTTTCACTTTTCTTTTTAGGTCACCCTACATCAGTGGGATATGGCTAGTGCATTGAAAAAAAATTAAGAAAAGACAAAACATGTTAACAAACCTTATCAGATGGGTTATCAGGATCAACGGAGAGTTCTTGGGGACTGAGAACCAGGGACTGACCATAGCCACGACTCACACTGAACACCGACCCATCCATAATCACTGCTCTCAGGGGTGACTATGAAAAAAATACAAACCTTAATATTTTATTTTTTTTACAATTCTTCAGAATAGAATACATAAGTAATTTAACCACAATGGAATACAGAATAATTAGATTCCAGACACTTTTGTGAGCCCTCCATTATATTCTCAGAACAGCTAGAATGTGACCAAGGGCTCATGAAAATGCTACGAAATATACTGAAAACATGTTCAGACTAACTGGAGTAACTTGAAGATATGTATAATCTGCCCTCTGAAGTGGAAAGACTTTTGAAGCATTCAGTCGAATCCAATATGAGAGCTTGTACACTCCCAGGTCTAGGAACAATGGTGGGATCTGCAGCTGAGAGTAGTTCCACGATGGCAGAATATTCTCCACAACAACATCCATTTGTGGCTCTCCAGTTGTACTGTTAACTTGAAGAATGCTCCACCAGCGGCTAAAATACATTCAGATAATGTGTTAGAGGAAGAGAATTTTTGAAGATACATACATTTTTTAATTCTTCCTCTAAGCCATGCATATCATAACAGTTAGTTTAATATCTTTGTTATGAACCCCATACTCTTCCTGTTGGTGGTAGTCAAAAAGATTACAGAGGTTAAGAGAGTGGTGAAGCAATGTAAAAAGAGAGCAAATGAGAGAGTGGGTGAAATGTTATCAACAAATTTTGTTGAAAATAAGAAAAAGTTTTGGAGTGAGATTAACAAGTTAAGGAAGCCTAGAGAACAAATGGATTTGTCAGTTAAAAATAGGAGAGGAGAGTTATTAAATGGAGAGTTAGAGGTATTGGGAAGATGGAGGGAATATTTTGAGGAATTGTTAAATGTTGATGAAGATAGGGAAGCTGTGATTTCGTGTATAGGGCAAGGAGGAATAACATCTTGTAGGAGTGAGGAAGAGCCAGTTGTGAGTGTGGGGGAAGTTCGTGAGGCAGTAGGTAAAATGAAAGGGGGTAAGGCAGCTGGGATTGATGGGATAAAGATAGAAATGTTAAAAGCAGGTGGGGATATAGTTTTGGAGTGGTTGGTGCAATTATTTAATAATGTATGGAAGAGGGTAAGGTACCTAGGGATTGGCAGAGAGCATGCATAGTTCCTTTGTATAAAGGCAAAGGGGACAAAAGAGAGTGCAAAAATTATAGGGGGATAAGTCTGTTGAGTATACCTGGTAAAGTGTATGGTAGAGTTATTATTGAAAGAATTAAGAGTAAGACGGAGAATAGGATAGCAGATGAACAAGGAGGCTTTACGAAAGGTAGGGGGTGTGTGGACCAGGTGTTTACAGTGAAACATATAAGTGAACAGTATTTAGATAAGGCTAAAGAGGTCTTTGTGGCATTTATGGATTTGGAAAAGGCGTATGACAGAGTGGATAGGGGGGCAATGTGGCAGATGTTGCAGGTGTATGGTGAAGGAGGTAGGTTACTGAAAGCAGTGAAGAGTTTTTACGAGGATAGTGAGGCACAAGTTAGAGTATGTAGGAAAGAGGGAAATTATTTCCCAGTAAAAGTAGGCCTTAGACAAGGATGTGTGATGTCACCGTGGTTGTTTAATATATTTATCGATGGGGTTGTAAGAGAAGTAAATGCGAGGGTCTTGGCAAGAGGCGTGGAGTTAAAAGATAAAGAATCACACATAAAGTGGGAGTTGTCACAGTTGCTCTTTGCTGATGACACTGTGCTCTTGGGAGATTCTGAAGAGAAGTTGCAGAGATTGGTGGATGAATTTGGTAGGGTGTGCAAAAGAAGAAAATTAAAAGTGAATACAGGAAAGAGTAAGGTTATGAAGATAACAAAAAGATTAGGTGATGAAAGATTGGATATCAGATTGGAGGGAGAGAGTATGGAGGAGGTGAATGTATTCAGATATTTGGGAGTGGACGTGTCAGCGGATGGGTCTATGAAAGATGAGGTGAATCATAGAATTGATGAGGGGAAAAGGGTGAGTGGCGCACTTAGGAGTCTGTGGAGGCAAAGAACTTTGTCCTTGGAGGCAAAGAGGGGAATGTATGAGAGTATAGTTTTACCAACGCTCTTATATGGGTGTGAAGCATGGGTGATGAATGTTGCAGTGAGGAGAAGGCTGGAGGCAGTGGAGATGTCATGTCTGAGGGCAATGTGTGGTGTGAATATAATGCAGAGAATTCGTAGTTTGGAAGTTAGGAGGAGGTGCGGGATTATCAAAACTGTTGTCCAGAGGGCTGAGGAAGGGTTGTTGAGGTGGTTCGGACATGTAGAGAGAATGGAGCGAAACAGAGTGACTTCAAGAGTGTATCAGTCTGTAGTGGAAGGAAGGCGGGGTAGGGGTCGGCCTAGGAAAGGTTGGAGGGAGGGGGTAAAGGAGGTTTTGTGTGCGAGGGGCTTGGACTTCCAGCAGGCATGCGTGAGCGTGTTTGATAGGAGTGAATGGAGACAAATGGTTTTTAATACTTGACGTGCTGTTGGAGTGTGAGCAAAGTAACATTTATGAAGGGGTTCAGGGAAACCGGCAGGCTGGACTTGAGTCCTGGAGATGGGAAGTACAGTGCCTGCACTCTGAAGGAGGGGTGTTAATGTTGCAGTTTAAAAACTGTAGTGTAAAGCACCCTTCTGGCAAGACAGTGATGGAGTGAATGATGGTGAAAGTTTTTCTTTTTCGGGCCACCCTGCCTTGGTGGGAATCGGCCAGTGTGATAATAATAAAAAAAAATAATAGGCCCAATCACTGGGCCCCAAAGTTTTGATAGCTGAACAAGTTACAGAGGTAATGAACCATTCACACTTCTACACCTAATCACAATTGCAATGAGTTATTAATGCAAATATTATCTTTATTTACAGTGAGCAAATACAGGGTATTTTTTCCAGAATGGTTAGTAATATACCACTGTGGATAAAAATACTTTGAGATATCTGGAACATTTCTGAGTGGGTTGGCTCTGAATTCATTAATTTGATCACATTCCAGTACTTAATGATGCAAGGTGTGACAATAGTCCATCTGGCAAAGTTTACATATCATAAGAGGTGACTAAAATACTGGGAGTAAGGGGCTAGTAACCCTTTCTCCTGTATAATTTTTTTTTTAACACGTCAGTCATTTCCCACCAAGGCAGGGTGACCC
Source organism: Cherax quadricarinatus (assembly GCF_038502225.1). NCBI lineage: Eukaryota > Metazoa > Arthropoda > Malacostraca > Decapoda > Parastacidae > Cherax > Cherax quadricarinatus. The sequence goes on along the minus strand of NC_091347.1, from coordinate 21,598,007 downwards.
AAAAAGTTAGATAAACCCAAAAAGACAGTAGAAACTTTCATCATCATTCAACACTTTCACCATCACTTACACATAATCACTGCCTTTGCAGAGGCGCTCAGATACAACAGTTTAGATGTCCCTCCAAATTGCCAATATCCCCCCCTTTATAGTATAAATTAATAATAATAGCATATAAACTACTAAATTTAAAAAGAAACACTTTTGTTTTTCTTTTTAGATGACCCTGCTTTGGTGGGATATGGCCAGTTCATTGAAAAAAAATTTTTTATTGCTACAGCTTTGAATTACAGTAAACCATTATTACAGTTGTTTATGAAAACACTGCTTAAACCACTGGACAAATTAAAATGTCCACTTGAAAAACAGCTAGTTCATCCTATAGGCTTAAAGAAGTTAAACAAAATTGCTCAGTTTTTTTTTTACCATATTAGCCATTTTCCACCATGGTAAGATGACCCAAAGAGAAAAATTCATTCACTATCACTTATTTAATACCCATCTTGCCAAAAATGCCTTCTGAATTGCAACATACACACCCATCCTTCAGAGTGTGAGCACTGTACTTCCCACCTCAGTTAACCAGTTTTCCTGAATCCCTTCATTAATGTTACCTTGCTCACACCCCAACAGCAAGTTATCAGAAAACCCACAAATCTGTTGTCACAGTGGTGGAGTTATGCTCAGTGTCCCATCTTCAGGGTTTAGCTTGTAATATATGTATTCATTTTTTTGTAAAAGTGCTTCATACATATGTGATTAACACCTACTGTACTTTTAAAAATTGCTAAATAAATTTACATTGAACAATATTATAATTTATCTTAAGAATACATGTATCAGAGACTCAATGATTCATTAATTTATTTGCTATTCTTTCATTATAACTTATTTGAGGAGTTAAGATACAACAATTACTGACCAAAGAATATGGTAAGGAGGGGAAAGGAAGATTAGGGAAGGACAGAAAGATATAGAACTAGATGTTGAGTAGATAATACGAGGAGGAGAAAAGATTAGTGGCCCTTCCGCTATGATGTATAAATTGAGATTATATACGTACAAGCTAGATGAGTGGCAAGCAAGCCATGTATACATACAACAGGTTCAAATGCCCCAACATCTGTACAACAAAATGTACATACACACTTGTGCAGCTGATTCGTATATGTTAGTGGCTGAAGCACAGACAGATGTGTACATATGACTTTCTCCAAAGTTCCTACATACCTTATTTTTTGGCATACACAATGATGTTTTTAAGCAGATGTAATGTAACATTAGTAAACAACTGCTAAAGTGTAACCCTAAGCCTACCCTTAACCCTGACCTTGACCATACAAGGGGCAGGATGATTTTTCCAAGACTTTTTGTGGAAAAAAGAGCGAGCTTTATATGCCGGAAAATGTGGTATATGCAGAGGTGTCATAAGGGGGGGGGGGCACCCCAGGTGACACCATTTAGGGGGTGACACCATAGAGCCTCTAAAGAAGGTGACACTAATGCCCAAAACAGTGCTGCACCAACATAAGAGAAGAATCCTTCATTTCTATATAGCCTATTATATATTAACAAAGTACAAATAAGCCTATACATGTATAGGGAAAATCATTGATTTTGATGATGTGACAGATGATTTTGCATAACTGAAGGCAAGGAAATGTAAGATCAGATTTACTGAGATGTTACCTGTACTCAAGGTCAAATCGGAACTAGTGTTTCTCTGATATTGCAATGTTTTTCATTATTTTTCAAGTTTTTTTTTTATTTTTTGTTTTTGTATTGTTGAGGATGAATAAATGTAGGATCTGTTGGCTATACTCAAAGTGGTATTTGAGTTTATGTTTCCTCATTATTACTATGATTATTTATTTTATCATTAATAAAGTTGAGAAGTATTCTCCTGTTCAGTTTATGGCCCTTAAACGTTCACATTGTTAAACATTAGTCACTGATCATGCAGTAGTGACATAACTGAAGTTTACCCCCCCTCATACTCCCACCCTTGAATTTCATGGGGGTGACACCAAAGATGCTGCCCCAGGTGACACTAGAGATTCCGTCCCGGGTGACACCAACTCTAGCGACGCCTCTGGGTATATGTACTTTGAGAAATTATTAAGTTATGTTTGTGTGTATTCCAGGCTGGGAAGCCATCAATATAAAATAAAATGTATTCATTAAATTTGAGTAAATTTACTTGGCAGATACTGTATAAATCTAATAAAACTACTAGCAAAATTCAACGTATCAAAAATAATCCGCATATATGAGAATGAAACTTGTGACGTTTAGGTCTGACCTAAACCACTAACAGTTGACTAGTTAATGGTCCAAATTGGATCAAAATGTCATCACAAGTTTTGGTCTCCTTTGTGTGCGTTATTTGTGTATTGTAACGGTATTGTGCCTTTTTATTCTTTCTCAATGTATCTTTAAGAAATTCCATTTAACTTACAATGAGTAATTAAAATTAAACTAATGTTCACTTAGCTACCTCACTTTGCATTAAAAAAATTACTCAATAACCTGTGTCTAGTCTTCAGTAGTGTGTGAACATTAGTAATCTTTACAGAGAACAAACTTGATTGATTGATTGATTAGTCTGATCAAAATGCACTGCATGCTGTTGACCTTCTTTTGTGCTTAACAATATTTTAATACATGTAAACTACATTTTCAATACCACAGAAATAAATAAGGTTGTGTGATTGCATGGTACAGTGTGACTGGAACAATTCAATCTTACCTTACTGGTACAGTTTTATTACACTCAATTTTTGCTTTAGTAGACTTTACAAATGGCATGGATTTCCAGTTTGTCTCTGGCTGGGTGAACAATGGAGCCTTATTGACTATCTGAACATCCGGCATATTGCAAGGTAAGTTTGCAATCACGACCTGCAGCTGAGTATTGAAGGAATATCTCAGATCCACAGCAAGCCCTCTTACTTGGTATATTCCCTCTGCACTGGAGTATAAGAGAAAAAACATAAATTACTGACCCAAAAATTCACCAATGCATATACATAATCATTTTACTAAGACCCACAATCTGAAGAATTTTTTGCATTTCTTCTGATGAAAAATATAATGTAACATAAATGGAACTGGCTTTACAGCACCTCATTTTACAGTGTTTCAGTAATGCTGTGGTTTTTCAGTTACGTATATCCAATCTTCATTTATTCAGACTTCCTACAATAAATATATTCACCATTCACTATAAGCTATGGGTGAAAATATTTTAAGGCAATTAATGTATGTACTGTACATATATGCATTTTTTAGGCCTAGCTCTGTTGCTCACATAATATCTTCTTTCAACTTTCTTTCAACAAACCGGCCATATCCCACCAAGGCAGAGTGACCCAAAAAGAAAAACAAAAGTTTCTTTTTTTAAATTTAGTAATTTATACAGGAGAAGGGGTTACTAGCCCCTACAACATGCATGGCTTACAGAGGAACAATTCTATTCCACTTCCCCATGGAGATAAGAGGAAATAAACAGGAATAAGAACTAGTAAGAAAACAGAAGAAAACCCAGAGGGGTGTGCATATATATGCTTGTACATGTATGTTTTTACAAAGCAGAAGTGTTATAAGAAGAGCAGAGTATATGGAGAGTAAAAGAAAGGTGAAGAGAGTGGTGAGAGAGTGCAAAAGGAGAGCAGATGAAAGAGTGGGAGAGGCACTGTCAAGAAATTTTAATGAAAATAAGAAAAAATTTTGGAGTGAGTTAAACTAGTTAAGAAAGTCTAGGGAAAGTATGGATTTGTCCGTTAAAAACAGAGTAGGGGAGTTAGTAGATGGGGAGAGGGAGGTATTGGGTAGATGGCGAGAATATTTTGAGGAACTTAAATGTTGAGGAAGAAAGGGAGGCGGTAATTTCATGCACTGGCCAGGGAGGTATACCATCTTTTAGGAGTGAAGAAGAGCAGAATGTAAGTGTGGTGGAGGTACGTGAGGCATTACGTAGAACGAAAGGGGGTAAAGCAGCTGGAACTGATGGGATCATGACAGAAATGTTAAAAGCAGGGGGGGATATAGTGTTGGAGTGGTTGGTACTTTTGTTTAATAAATGTATGAAAGAGGGGAAGATACCTAGGGATTGGCGGAGAGCATGTATAGTCCCTTTATATAAAGGGAAAGGGGACAAAAGAGATTGTAAAAATTACAGAGGAATAAGTTTACTGAGTATACCAGGAAAAGTATACGGTAGAGTTATAATTGAAAGAATTAGAGGTAAGACAGAATGTAGAATTGCGGATGATCAAGGAGGCTTCAGAGTGGGTAGGGGATGTGTAGATCAAGTGTTTACATTGAAACATATATGTGAAGAGTATTTAGATAAAGGTAGGGAAGTTTTTATTGCATTTATGGATTTAGAAAAGGCATATGATAGAGTGGATAGAGGAGCAATGTGGCAGATGTTGCAAGTTTATGGAATAGGTGGTAAGTTACTAAATGCTGTAAAGAGTTTTTATGAGGATAGTGAGGCTCAGGTTAGGGTGTGTAGAAGAGAGGGAGAATACTTCCCGGTAAAAGTAGGTCTTAGACAGGGATGTGTAATGTCACCATGGTTGTTTAATATATTTATAGATGGGGTTGTAAAAGAAGTAAATGCTAGGGTGTTCGGGAGAGGGGTGGGATTAAATTATGGGGAATCAAATTCAAAATGGGAATTGACACAGTTACTTTTTGCTGATGATACTGTGCTTATGGGAGATTCTAAAGAAAAATTGCAAAGGTTAGTGGATGAGTTTGAGAATGTGTGTAAAGGTAGAAAGTTGAAAGTGAACATAGAAAAGAGTAAGGTGATGAGGGTATCAAATGATTTAGATAAAGAAAAATTGGATATCAAATTGGGGAGGAGGAGTATGGAAGAAGTGAATGTTTTCAGATACTTGGGAGTTGACGTGTCGGCGGATGGATTTATGAAGGATGAGGTTAATCATAGAATTGATGAGGGAAAAAAGGTGAGTGGTGCGTTGAGGTATATGTGGAGTCAAAAAACGTTATCTATGGAGGCAAAGAAGGGAATGTATGAAAGTATAGTAGTACCAACACTCTTATATGGATGTGAAGCTTGGGTGGTAAATGCAGCAGCGAGGAGACGGTTGGGGCAGTGGAGATGTCCTGTCTAAGGGCAATGTGTGGTGTAAATATTATGCAGAAAATTCAGTGTGTGGAAATTAGGAGAAGGTGTGGAGTTAATAAAAGCATTAGTCAGAGGGCAGAAGAGGGGTTGTTGAGGTGGTTTGGTCATTTAGAGAGAATGGATCAAAGTAGAATGACATGGAAAGCATATAAATCTATAGGGGTAGGAAAGAGGGGTAGGGGTCGTCCTCGAAAGGGTTGGAAAGACGGGGTAAAGGAGGTTTTGTGGGCGAGGGGCTTGGACTTCCAGCAAGCGTGTATGAGCGTGTTAGATAGGAGTGAATGGATACTTGGGACCTGACGATCTGTTGGAGTGTGAGCAGGGTAATATTTAGTGAAGGGATTCAGGGAAACCGGTTATTTTCTTATAGTCGGACTTGAGTCCTGGAAATGGGAAGTACAATGCCTGCACTTTAAAGGAGGGGTTTGGAATATTGGCAGTTTGGAGGGATATGTTGTGTATCTTTATACGTATATGCTTCTAAACTGTTGTATTCTGAGCACCTCTGCAAAAGCAGTGATAATGTGTGAGTGTGGTGAAAGTGTTGAATGATGATGAAAGTATTTTCTTTTTGGGGATTTTCTTTCTTTTTTTTTTTTTGGATCACCCTGCCTCGGTGGGAGACGACCAACTTGTTGAAAAAAAAAAAAAAATGTATATTTATAGGTAGTAGGTTGGTAAACAGCAACCACCCAGGGAAGTACTGCCATCCTGCCAAGTGAGTGTAAAATGAAAGCCTGTAATTGTTTTACATGATGGTAGGATTGCTGGTGTCTTTTTTCTGTCTCACAAACATGCAAGATTTCAGGTACTTCTTGCTACTTCTACTTACACTTAGGTCACACTACACATACATGTACAAGAATATATATACACACCCCTCTGGGTTTTCTTCTATTTTCTTTCTAGTTGTTGTTCTTGTTTATTTCCTCTTACCTCCATGGGGAAGTGGAACAGAATTCTTCCTCCGTAAGCCATGCGTGTTGTAAGAGGCGGCTAAAATGCCGGGAGCAAGGGGTTAGTAACCCCTTCTCCTGTATAAATTACTAAATTTAAAAAGAGAAACTTTCATTTTTCTTTTTGGGCTACCCTGCCTTGGTGGGATATGGCCGGTTTGTTGGAAAAAAAAAAAACATGTATGTATAGTGTGACCTAAGTGCAAGAAGAAGTACCAAGACATACCTGAAATTTTGCATGTTTATGAGAGAGAAAAGACACCAGCAATCCTACCACCATGTTTTACACTAACTTAGCAGGACGGTAGTACCTCCCTGGGCGGTTGCTGTCTACCGGCCTACTACCTAGGCTCGCATAATATATGATAGCGTAAACATGTTATCAGACTTTTATATGCATTTGTAAGTGAAAAAAAGCTGTTTCACTTTACAGAGATTTTTACTTTACAGCAGTAGCTAAGAACCTAACCTGTTGTACATGTGCTACTCACCTGTATATATATGACTGATTCAAGGTGTGACTAAACTGATAGCTACAATAGAACACAAAGACATAACACAAGACACAAAACCCTCTTTGACATCCTCCCCGTGTCCGACTCAATTTATGCAAAAACTCAATGAACATAAAAGGCCCCCAGATCTTGAATTCATTGCCTGGAACATCGAAAGATCTCCTGTCAGCTAACTGATTCAGAGATATTGTTAAAAAGTACCTCATCTCTCTCTAATACCAGCTAAGTCAAACAAAGCCAGCTCATCCAACTCTGTCCCTGTTCTTCTTCCAGTCTTCCTTCAACTCCCATAGAAAATTGTTATATATCTTGTCCCATTATAGTTCTACTGTAACTAAATAACTTCCCATATCTTCACCATCTCTCTTCAGTCACTCCAAAAAACTGAAAATCACTGAACCAGTTCTAAATCATAAGTCATACTTTTAATATTTTACTAACTGTTCATTAGCTACCTTCCTTATTGTTCATATGATTGTATTTAACTGCATAAGAAACCATACTTAATAATCTATGTCTAATTCTTAAATCTTCAAGCATTAGAATTAGTTTGTCAGAAATGCACTACATATTAGTGACTTTCTTCTGTGCCTAACAATGTTTTATAGCATGTAAGCTACAGAATCTGTACTTCATACAAAGAAATAATCTGAATTTGAATAATTGAATAGAAAACAGGGAACCATTCAAAAGAATGGAAATTTATGCAAAACTAATGTTCCAATTTAATGTCAATATCAATTTTCCATGGGTTTAAATAATCATAAAGACCCAACATTCTTCTAGGAGACTGGTTGGTCTATACAAAGGTGATGGGAATACTTACGTATAAGTATGATTCACCAACAAGGGATTTGAACTCGGGCCAATGTAGTTGGTGTTGTTGAACTTGTTGACACACATATCCTTATAGCCAAATGACTCTTCAGTGCTGTTATCACCGTAATCTATCACTATGCATGACATTGGCGGCAGCACTGTGAAACTGGCATTCACTACTTTCACAACATTCTGGGAGGAAAAAATAAATACAAATACGTACAGTGGTACCTCAGGATACGAACAGCTCAAAACTTGAACAATTATGTAAGTGTATTTATGTAAGTGCTTTTGTAAGTGTATTTTTGGGGTCTGAAACGGATTAATCTAATTTACATTATTCCTTATGGGAACAAATTCGTTCGGTATAAGCACTCGAGCAGCCTTCTGGAACAAAATAAGTTTGTTTCCCAAGGTACCACTGTACAATCAATATTATTTTTTACATTAGAGTGAACTATTTTATGACATTTAAACTGTCATATCTGGGGTGCCTCTGTAAAGACAGTGATTAGGTGTGAATGATGGCGAAAGTGTTTCTTTTTTGGGTCACCCTGCCTCAGTGGGAGACAGCCAATGTGTTGAAAAAGAATTTTTTTTAACACGCTGGCTGTCTCCCACTGAGGCAGGGTAACCCAAAAAAGAAACACCATCATTCACACTATCACTGTCTTATCAGAGGCACTCAGATATCCCAAACCTCTCAGATAGTATTAAATTAATAAAATTCTCAAACCTTTCCTATTCTTCCCATAAACCAACACTAATTTTTCACATTCACATTACCCTTTTCCTTATTTGTGAAGTCAGAGTTTATTTGAGAAGCACAGCTTCACTTTATGCAACTTTAATGGGATTCTCTGCATGAAACATGAAATTCTGAAGCTGTACTTCACAGGGTACCTAATTACCAGTAGGTGCTCTCAAGGAGTACCTACTAGTGATCGTACCTAATTACTTGAAGGTACTCTAAAGGAGTACAAACTAGTGACTGTACCTAACCACTAGAAGGTACTCTAAAGGAGTACAAACTAGAGATTGTACCTAATTATCTGAAGGTATTCCAAAGGAGTAAAAACTAGTGACCGTACCTAATCACTAGAGGGTACTTTAAAGGGGTACAAACTAGTGACTGTATCTTACCACTAGAAGGTACTCTAAAGGGGTGCCTTCTAGAGCAGAGGACACCTACACATGCTGAAAGTTTTACCAACTACATACTCCCTGTTACAATACACCCACTCTGAAAGTCTAAAGTTGACTGGAAGAGGTGTTTTGGCTTATAAATGGAAATCTCAGAGGAAAAAAAAATGAAACATAAAATCAAGCAATTACTAGAAGTATAGTATGTTGAGGCATCTGTGTAGTTTGAAATTTTTACCTTAAACCTACAAGAAATATTAAATATTAAGCTAAATGTAATCACCTCAATCACATTCTCAAGGAATAACAAAAGCTATGAAGCAAATGATGTTTTATGCAGCATGTGTATATGGACAAATATAGTACAATGGTACCTCAGGATACGAACAGCTCAAAACTCGAACACTTATGTATTTATGTAAGTGCTTTTGTAAGTGTATTTTTGGGGGTCTGAAATGGATAAATCTAATTTACACTATACCGTATGGGAAAAAATTCATTCAGTATCGGCACTCGAACAGCCTCCTGGAACGAATTAAGTTCATATCCTGAGGTACCACAGTATATGCATGTATAAATATACACACAAGCCTACATGTATCCATACATAGTAATGTACAGTGGAACCTCAAAAATCGAACTGCTCCCAACACGACCAATTATGTAAGTGTATTTTTGTAAGTGCTTTTATAAGTGTATTTTTGAGGGTCTGAAATGGACTAATCTAATTTACATTATTCCTGATGGGAATAAATTCATTCGGTAAAGGCACTTGAACAGCCTTCTGGACCAAAGAAAGTTCGATATTTGAGGGTTCCACTGTATATATTTTTTTAACACGTCAGCTGTTTCCCAATGAGGCAGGGCGACCCAAAAAGAAAGAAAAAACTTTCATCATTCAATACTTTCACCATCACTCATACATAAGCACTGTCTTTGCAGAGACGCTCAGAAACAACAGCTTAGACATCCCTCCAACCTCCCAATATCCCAAACTCCTCCTTTATAGTCATATAGTCATTAAAGTCACATACTCAAAAGCAACACAAAAAAGGACCAATGATGTCTCAATTTCAATACTGTGCTGAAGATTGCTCAACCATGTACTCATTACTTCAAAAAACTGGATGTTCAAATTTCATTGTTTTGAATATTAAATTGTAATACAGTGGACCCCCGGTTAACGATATTTTTTCACTCCAGAAGTATGTTCAGGTGCCAGTACTGACCGAATTTGTTCCCATAAGGAATATTGTGAAGTAGATTAGTCCATTTCAGACCCCCAAACATACACGTACAAACGCACTTACATAAATACACTTACATAATTGGTCGCATTCGGAGGTGATCGTTATGCGGGGGTCCACTGTACTTCATATTGTAAATTGTTCTATTGTAAAACTGTATGCTTCAAAATTGCAATGTTCAAATTTCATCGTTTTAAATACTCAATTGTACTTCATATTGTAAATTGTTTAAATTGTTCTATTGTAATCACTGTAATTCACCTAATGACCATTTAATCTGTTATTGTCTAATTAATCTTAAGTTAATTTTAAGTTTGCCCGCAATGCTCTGCATACAAGGGGCTTTTGGCATGTACACTCAACTATTATATTCCTTGTACAACTATGAAGGATGAGGTTAATCATAGAATTGATGAAGGAAAAAAAGGCGAGTGGTGCGTTGAGGTATATGTGGAGACAAAAAACGTTATCTATGGAGGCAAAGAAGGGAATGTATGAAAGTATAGTAGTACCAACACTCTTATATGGGTGTGAAGCTTGGGTTGTAAATGCTGCAGCGAGGAGACAGTTAGAGGCAGTGGAGATGTCCTGTCTAAGGGCAATGTGTGGTGTGAATATTATGCAGAAAATTCGGAGTGTGGAAATTAGGAGAAGGTGTGGAGTTAATAAAAGTATTAGTCGGAGGGCTGAAGAGGAGCTGTTGAGGTGGTTTGGTCATTTAGAGAGAATGGATCAAAGTAGAATGACATGGAAAGCGTATAAATCTGTAGGGGAAAGAAGGCGGGGTAGGGGTCATCCTCGAAAAGGGTGGAGGGAGGGGGTAAAGGAGGTTTTGTGGGCGAGGGGCTTGGACTTCCAGCAAGCATGCGTGAGTGTGTTAGAGAGGAGTGAATGGAGATGAATGGTATTTGGGACCTGACGAGCTGTTGGAGTGTGAGCAGGGTAATATTTAGTGAAGGGATTCAGGGAAACCAGTTATTTTATATAGATGGACTTGAGTCCTGGAAATGGGAAGTACAATGCCTGCACTTTAAAGGAGGGGTTTGGGATATTGGCAGTTTGGAGGGATATGTTGTGTATCTTTATATGTATATGCTTCTAAACTGTTGTATTCTGAGCACCTTTGCAAAAACAGTGATTATGTGTGAGTGAGGTGAAAGTGTTAAATGATGAAAGTATTTTCTTTTTGGGGATTTTCTTTCGTTTTTGGGTCACCCTGCCTCGGTGGGAGACGGCCGACTTGTTGAAAAAAAAAATGCATACATATTTCTACAGCTTCTTGCATTAGAATTTGAGGACAGCCCTCATTATTCCTGTTGCATGCACTATAAAGAAAGGTATCATTAGGGAATCCAGGGATACCTTTTTCAGTTTAAAAATAAAAAACATAAAATTTTGTTCATCTATGGTATATATCCTAATGGTTTTTACAGCATGTCTAAATTTAAACTGATGTAAAATTTTTCTACATTAATTTCAAAAGTACTATTAACACAAGCATATCGAGAAAAAGCAGCTATCACTTACTGGACCAATGATACGCCCATCATCAGACAGTTCGAAGCCTGAGATGTCCATCACGACTGTTAGTGTCATGATGTTTGAACTAACCCAGCCCTGGACAGTGTTGTAACCTTCAACCACCAGGTCATAGTCCCCTCCCTGAAGGCAAACATGGGACAGGAGTTATAGTTATTGACAGTTTGTATTTCGGGTAAATGGACACGTGTACAACTAATGTGGCATTTTATTGTGGAAACGTTTTGCTTTCCAGGAGCTTTGTCAAGCCATTATGTCTTGACTATATTCCTGGAGAGTGAAACGTTGCCACTATAAAATGTCACATTAGTTACACTTGTGTTCTTTTACTTAACATATCAGTAATTCTATCAACCTTAATACAGCATAAAAGATGTTTTCAAGATTAAGGTTAAACAAAACTGAAAAAAAAGTTATTAGTCACAGTATGAGCAGAAATGTCCTTCATGAAGAGTGTCTTGATGCTAACTGATGAAAGGCTCTTGTTCCATGGAATTTATAATCTAATGTGCCCCAGTCTCAACCCTAACCGATTCAGAGTTTGCTAATGAATTAAAAAACATGAGCACAGTTGATAGCTATATTGAAGAAGTTATTAGATGTAGGGAATGCAGTCCGAGAGAAACAACAATAAAAACATTAAAAATTATACAGCCTGTTCTCACTTAATGACGGAGTTCCTTTCCTAATACAGTGGACCCCCGCATAATGATCACCTCCGAATGCGACCAATTATGTAAGTGTATTTATGTAAGTGCGTTTGTACGTGTATGTTTGGAGGTCTGAAATGAACTAATCTACTTCACAACATTCCTTATGGGAACAAATTCGGTCAGTACTGGCACCTGAACATACTTCTGGAGTGAAAAAATATCGTTAACCGGGGGTCCACTGTACCACATTGGTAAACGAATTCGTTGCTAAGTGAGGAGCATAGTATAATGGTACTGGGTTTGTGTCAACTATTTTTTATATTATTTTAATGTCACCTTTGCACTATTTATAACATTTCTGTTTATAAAGTAGTGTACTGTACATTGTAATAAAAAGGATAGAGGAAATCAGCTCTAATATACATTATTTATTACTTAGGTATGCATACTGGTCAGAGAACCAGTCATATAATAACAGTCATATGAGTCCGATTCATTGGTAAACGAGTACATCATTAAATGAGGAGAGGCTGTATAAAGTAAAAACAATTAAGGAAGAGACAACACAAACACAGCTCATCTTCTGTGTCTACAAGCAAGATAAATACAAAGAAAATTAAAGAGGCACCCACCTTTGAAAACATACAAGAAAGTGAATCATTTGCCGTTGCAGTAGTGTTGAGCACCTCGTCCGAGGAATATAACAACACCCGCCACTTTAAAACAGAAGGTAAACCTGTTAAAAAAGCAAAAAATATTATTCAACTACTATTTTATTCATCCCTTTTGTTATCATTTAATTAACATACAGCCTCTGCTCGCTAATATATTATTAAGTGTAGAATTTTTAAATTTCCTTGAATTTAGAATGGCCCCCAAAAATGAGGAAACATTCACCAGCATTCACTTGATTGTGGTCTTGCTGGAAGTGTGTTGAGATCACAGTTCAGATGATCATCGGAAGTGTAACATCCGCAGCCCTCTTTCAGAGTGCAGGCTCTGTTTCCCACCTCCAGGACTTAAGTCTGGCTAACTAGTTTCCCTGAATTCCTTTGTATATGTACCTCCATAAGCCATGGGTGTCGTAAGAGGTGACTAAAATGCCGGGAGCAAGGGGCTAGTAACCCCTTCTCCTGTATATATTACTAAATTTAAAAGGAGAAACTTTCGTTTTTTTGTTTTGGGCCACCCAGCCTCAGTGGGATACGGCTGGTACGTTGAAAGAAGAGGTATGTGTGTGTGTACTCACCTAATTGTGGTTGCAGGGGTCGAGACTCAGCTCCTCGCCCCGCCTCTTCACTGAGTGCTACTAGGTCCTCTCTCCCTGCTCCATGAGCTTTATCATACCTCATCTGAAAGCTATGTATGGTTCCTGCCTCCACTGCCTCACTTTCTAGGCTATTCCACTTCCTGGCTACTCTATGACTGAAGAAATACTTCCTAACATCCCTTTGATTCATCTGGGTCTTCAGCTTCCAATTGTGAGCGCTTGTTCCTGTGTCCCCTCTGGAACATCCTGTCTCTGTCCACCTTGTCTATTCCATGCAGTATTTTGTATGTCATTATCATGTCTCCCCTAACCCTCCTGTCCTCCAGTGTTGTCCGGCCGATTTCTCTTAACCTTTCTTCGTAGGACATTCCCCTTAGCTCTGGAACTAACCTTGTCGCAAACCTTTGCACTTTCTCTAATTTCTTGATGTGCTTGATCAATGTGGGTTCCAAACAGGTGCTGCATACTCCAGTATGGGCCTGACGTACACGGTGTACAGTGTCTTGAACGATTCCTTACCAAGGTATTGGAACGCTATTCTCAGGTTTGCCAGGCGCCCATATGCTGCAGCAGTTATCTGGTTGATGTGTGGTTCCGGAGACATGCTCGATGTTATACTCACCCCAAAATCTTTCTCCTTGAGTGAGGTTTGCAGTCTTTGGCCACCTAGCCTATACTCCGTCTGCGGTCTTCTTTGCCCATCCCCAATCTTCATGACTTTGCATTTGGCAGGGTTAAATTCGAGAAGCCAGTTGCTGGACCAGGTGCCCAGCCTGTCCAGGTCTCTTTGAAGTCCTATCTGATCCTCATCTGATTTAATTCTCCTCATTAACTTCACATCATCTGCAAACAGGGACACTTCTGAGTCTAATCCTTCCATCATGTCATTCACATATGTGTGTGTGTGTGTGTGTGTGTGTGGGTGTGTGTGTGTGTGTGTGTGTGGGTGTTTGTGTGTGTGTGTGTGTGCGCATGTGCGTGTGTGTGTATGCATGTGTGTATGCATGTGTGTGTATGTGTGTGTATGCATGTGTGTATGTGTGTGTGTATGCATGTGTATGCATGTGTGTGTATGCGTGTGTGTGTATGCATGTGTGTATGCGTGTGTGTATGCGTGTGTATGCGTGTGTGTATGCATGTACTCACCTAATTGTACTCACCTAATTGTGGTTGCAGGGGTCGAGACTCAGCTCCTCTTCACTGATCGCTACTGGGTCCTCTCTCTCTCTGCTTCCTGAGCTTTGTCATACCTCTTCTTAAAACTATGTATGGTTCCTGCCTCCACTACTTCACTTGCTAGGCTATTCCACTTGGTGACAACTCTATGACTGAAGAAATACAGTGGACCCCCGGTTAACGAACTTTTTTCATTCCAGTAGTATGTTCAGGTGCCAGTACTGACCGAATTTTTTCCCATAAGGAATATTGTGAAGTAGATTAGCCCATTTCAGACCCCGAAACATACACGTACAAACGCACTTACATAAATACACTTACATAATTGGTCGCATTTGGAGGTGATCGTTAAGCGGGGGTCCACTGTACTTCCTAATGTCCCTGTGACTCGTCTGAGTCTTCAGCTTCCAGTTGTGACCCCTTGTCCCTGTGTCCCCTCTCTGGAACATCCTATCTCTGTCCACCTTGTCTATTCCCTGCAGTATCTTGTATGTCGTTATCATGTCTCCCCTGACCCTTCTGTCCTCCAGTGTCATCAGTCCGATTTCCCTTAACCTTTCCTCGTACGACATTCCCTTGAGCTCTGGGACTAGCCTTGTTGCAAACCTTTGTACTTTCTCTAACTTCTTGACATGCTTCACCAGGTGTGGGTTCCAGACTGGTGCTGCATACTCCAGTATGGGCCTAACATACACAGTGTACAGTGTCTTGAACGATTCCTTATTAAGGTATCGGAACGCTATTCTCAGGTTTGCCAGGCGCCCGTATGCTGCAGCAGTTATTTGGTTGATTTGTGCCTCCGGTGATGTGCTCGGTGTTATGGTCACCCCAAGGTCTTTCTCCCTGAGTGAGGTCTGTAGTCTTTGTCCACTGAGCCTATACTCTGTCTGCAGTCTTCTTTGCCCCTCCCCAATCTTCATGACTTTGCATTTGGCTGGATTGAATTCGAGAAGCCAGTTACTGGACCACATGTCCAGGTCTCTTTGCAGTCCTGCCTCATCCTCGTCCGATTTAATTCTTCTCATCAACTTCACGTCATCTGCGAACAGGGACACTTCAGAGTCTATTCCTTCCATCATGTCGTTCACATATATCAAAAATAGCACTGGTCCTAGAACTGACCCCTGTGGAACCCCGCTCGTAACAGGCGCCCACTGTGATACCTCTTCACGTACCATGACTCGTTGCTGCCTCCCTGTCAGGTATTCCCTTATCCATTGCAGTGCCCTCCCTTTTACATGCGCCTGATCCTCCAGCTTCTGCACTAATCTCTTGTGGGGAACTGTGTCAAAGGCCTTCCTGCAGTCTAGGAAAACGCAATCTACCCACCCCTCTCTCTCGTGTCTTACTTCTGTTACCTTGTCATAAAACTCCAGGAGGTTGGTGATAAAATATTTGCCTTCCATGAACCCATGCTGGTTTTCATTTATAATCTTGTTCCTTTCCAGGTGTTCGACCACTCTCCTCCTGATAATCTTCTCCATGACTTTGCACACAATACATGTCAGAGACACAGGTCTGTAGTTTAGTGCCTCGTTTCTGTTTCCTTTCTTAAATATGGGGACTACATTAGCTGTCTTCCATTTCTCAGGTAGTTGCCCAGTTTCAAGGGATGTGTTGAAAATTGTGGTTAAAGGCATGCACAGCATCTCTGCTCCTTCTCTAAGGACCCATGGGGAGATGTTGTCCGGTCCCATCGCCTTTGAGGTGTCAAGGTCACTTAAGAGCTTCTTCACCTCCTCCTCAGTTGTTTGTATGTCATCCAACACTTGTTGGTATATTCCCTCTTGATGTTCCCTTCTGTGCTGTCTTCCCACAGCCCTTCCTGTCTCTACTGTAAAAACTTCCTTAAATCTCCTGTTCAGCTCCTCACATACCTCCTGATCATTTCTTGTGAATTCTCCACCTTCTGTCCTTAATCTGATCACCTGGTCTTTGACTGTTGTCTTCCTCCTGATGTGGCTATACAACAGTTTCGGGTCAGTCTTGATTCTCGATGCTATGTCATTTTCATACTGTCGCTGGGCCTCCCTCCTTACCTGTGCATACTCATTCCTGGCTCTGCGACTGATCTTCCTATTTTCATGTGTTCTCTGCCTTCTGTACTTTTTCCATTCTCTATTGCACTTTGTTTTTGCCTCCTTACACCGTCGGGTAAACCAGGGGCTCATTCTGGTCTTCCCGTTGTTACTGTTGCCCTTGGGAATAAACCTTTCCCCTGCCTCCTTGCATTTTGTTGTTACATATTCCATCATTTCATACCGGCGAATAAAAAAAAAAAAAAAAAAAATCATTTCATTTACTGGCTTTCCTGCCAGTTCTCTGTCCCACTGGACCTCCCGCAGGAAGTTCTTCAACCCTATGTAGTCCCCTCTTTTATAGTCAGGCTTTTCCCATTCAACTCCTGTTATTCTCTCCACTTGCAGCTCTACTATGTATTCAAAGCACAGAACCACGTGGTCGCTAGCTCCTAGGGGACCCTCATACTTGATGTCCTCAATGTCTGAGCTGCCCAGGATGAACACAAGGTCCAATCTTGCTGGTTCATCCTCCCATCTCACTCTGGTAGTGTCCTTAACATGTTGGTGCATGAGGTTTTCCAGCACCACGTCCAACATCCTGGCTCTCCATGTTTCGGGACCCCCATGTGGCTCCAGGTTTTCCCAGTCAATCTCCCTGTGGTTGAAATCCCCCATAACCAGCAACTTTGCTCTGCTGGAGTGAGCTCTTCTTGCCACCTCAGCAAGTGTGTCCACCATTGCTCTGTTGCTCTCTTCATATTCCTCTCTTGGCCTCCTGCAGTTCTGTGGTGGATTATACATCACTGCAATGACCACTTTGTGTTCCCCAGCCTGAAGTGTACCTGCTATGTAGTCTCTTTCTCCTGTGTGTATGCATGTGTGTTTACCTGGAGTTTACCTGGAGAGAGTTTCGGGGGTCAACGCCCCCGCGGCCCGGTCTGTGACCAGGCCTCCTGGTGGATCAGCCCCTGATCAACCAGGCTGTTGCTGCTGGCTGCACGCAAACCAACGTACGAGCCACAGCCCGGCTGATCAGGAACTGACTTTAGGTGATTGTCCAGTGCCAGCTTGAAGACTGCCAGGGGTCTGTTGGTAATCCCCCTTATGTATGCTGGGAGGCAGTTGAACAGTCTCGGGCCCCTGACACTTATTGTATGGTCTCTTAACGTGCTAGTGACACCCCTGCTTTTCATTGGGGGGATGGTGCATCGTCTGCCAAGTCTTTTGCTTTCGTAGTGAGTGATTTTCGTGTGCAAGTTCGGTGTATGCGTGTGTGTATGCATGTGTATGCATGTGTGTGTGTGTGTGTGTGTGTGTGTATGCATGTGTGTGTATGCATGTACTCACCTAGTTGAGGTTGCAGGGGGTCGAGTCCAAGCTCCTGGTCCCACCTCTTCACTGGTTGCTACATATGTGTGTATGCATGTGTATGCATGTGTGTGTATGCGTGTGTATGCATGTGTGTGTATACGTGTGTATGCATGTGTTTGTGCATGTGCATGCACGCCACACCAACTGAAAGGCACAATTTCAATTTTCTCTAATACACACATTCTTAATGCGAATTTCAGGTTTGCTTTTTTGTAACATGAAAAAGTAACACTGCAATAGGTCTACTGGCCCATGCCAGGCTCAAATCTCCAGAGCCTCAAGCCAATGAAGATTTATTTCTAGTCATCAGTACTGTCTTTAAAAATATACATGCCCTTCAATGCAGATGGTAGCAAATAAATGGAGGTGTTGTACATGAAGATGTTTTGATCATCACCAAAGCCTGGAGACATGACACCATTCAGCAGGATTCTTGTGGCGAAGGTAACATTTGCTAGGCCATCCTCCACTAACACCTGGTGGAGAAATTGCCACTAGATAAAGGTCACTTCTCTGAAAAGAACTTTTAAAGTCATTTGTAAGAGTCAAGAATATATGTACATTCATGAAGAGTACTGTAGCAATAAGGTTAATTATAAATTAATTAATTATAAATATTAACATTAACAATCCCATTAACATCTCAGTACATAAACAGGAATTCAAATGAGTCATGGCACTGTCAGTAATGCCATTATGAGGCAGAGATTTTTGACTAGAACGTAAGAATGGAGGAACCTGGAGTATACCTGGAGGGTGTTCCGAGGGTCAATGCCCTGCACCCTTATCCATGACCAGGCCTCATGGTGGATTACAGCCTGATCAACAAGGCCATTACTGCTGGCCCCATGCAAACCAACATATGAGCTACAGCCCGGCTGATCAGGTACGGACCTTAGGCGCTTGTCCAGCTCCCTCCTTAAGACAGCCAGGGGTCTATTGGTAATTCCTCTTATGTATGCTGACTCGGCAGTAGATGCACCACTCCCCCAATGAAAAGCAGGGGTGCCACGAGTACAGTGAGAGACAACACAATAAGTGTCAGGGGCCCAAGACTGTTCAACTGCCTCCCAGCATACATAAGGGGGATTACCAATAGACCGCTGGCTGTCTTCAAGCAGGCACTGGACAGGCACCTAAAGTCAGTACCTGACCAGCCGGGCTGTGGTTCATGCGTTGGGTTGCATGTGGCCAGGAGTAACAGCCTGGTTGATCAGACCCTGATCCACAATGAGACCTAGTCTCAGACCGAGCCACGGGGGTGTTGACCCCCGAAGCCCTCTCCAGGTATACTTAAGGTATGCAGTTACGATAAGATGGCACTGATAAGACGCCTGGTCATGGACCAGGCCGCTGGGGTGTCGACTCTGGAACACCCTCCACAAATGTGGGCTACAAAAAATTATTTACTGCAATTCTGTCTAAACTCTAAATTTTACATTTTTTAAATAATCATAGTAAATTTTTCTTCATCTTTAATTATCAAGTTAAGAATCATGCTACTCAAAATAAATACAGTGTACCTTAAAATACAATGCAATAAAATACAGTGGAACCTCAAATATCGAACTGCTCCTAACTCAACCAATTATGTAAGTGTATTTTTGCAAGTACTTTTATATGTATACATGTATTTTTGAGGGTCTGAAATGAACTAATCTAATTTCCATTATTCCTGATGGGAATAAATTTGTTTGGTAACGGCACTCGAACACCCGTCTGGAATGTGTATACGTATTAACTTGAAGCTCACGAATATAATAAGTTATATGGATTGTAAATAATTAAGGTGTCATCACATAACATAAACAGAACTGATGCTACTGACCGTAGTATTAAATGTGGTGTTTGAGACTTCATTCATGAGGAAGAAAGTGAGTGTATAGTTGCCTGGTTGAAGGATGATCGTGTGAAAGATTTCATTCAGAGCACGAGCAACACCACCACCGCTAGATGTGCCAAAGTCCATCGTCTCGTTAGCTGGGGAAGAAGTCGAGGAATATACAGTTCTGGGAATCATCGTCACCGTGACCTGGGCTCAGACCAGGCCTCATATTTTGAAAAAGAAGCATTATATGAAAGGATATGCAAAGTAATCACAGGGAAGGCACTGAATGATAGCTCTAGGTCATTGTGTTGCAATCAATACACCATCAGGTGCTTGCAATGTCGGAGAAATGAGTAGGAAGAGTTATCATTCAACTCCCCCTGTGGTTATTTTTCATACCTTTTCTTTCATCACTTGTCTGCAATTACTGCATAATGAAAGGATATATGACAGGGAAAAAACTACAGTATTAAGAATCACATGGGAAAGTAAAGTTTACTGAATATAAAAAAAAAGTTATAAGATTTATTTGTCACTGTATGTGTTCTTGAGAGAGAGCAAAGATAGACAACCTTGCCGGTGTAAAACATTGAACAGACTCACTCTTATGACAGGACGGTACATAGCATCTTCTAATACGTTTAGAAAATATTTAGTAATATGACACTCACAGCCTTTGTATAACAAAAGGACAATGGAAGGACCTCTGTCATTTCCTGCGTGAATAATGAGAATTATTTGTACTCTACCACTGTAAAAGTACTTAATTACGAACTTAAAAATGTAAGATTGTATCATAAATTGTACTACCTCATATTAATAATAAAGAGAAATATTGACTACAGTGGACCCCCGGCATTCGATATTAATCCGTTCCTGAGAGCCATTGAATGTCGAAAATATCGAAAGTCGAATTAATTTTCCCCATAAGAAATAATGGAAATCAAATTAATCCGTGTAAGACACCCAAAAGTATGAAAAAAAAAATTTTACCACATGAAATATTAATGCAATAGAATAATTACAATAACAACAATAACAATAGTTTAATAACAATAGAATAATTGACACTTACCTTTAATGAAGATCTGGTGATGATTGATGGGATGGGAAGAGGGGAGAGTGTGGATGGTGTTAGTGTTTAGAAGGGGAATCCCCTTCCATTATGACTTGAACTGGCAGCCTCACCATGCCTTACCACACTGTGTATGCCACTACGATTCTTAAATCTTTCAAACCAACCTTTGCTGGCCTTAAATTCACTTACATCACCACTAGTTGCAGGCAATTTCTTTACCAAATTATCATGCACTCCGACACACGCACTCCACTTTCGTACTTTGCAATTATCTCTTTCTTCATTTCAATAGTCATTAGCATCTTTTTTCTTGAAGGATTGGCACTAGAAGCTTTCTTGGGGTCCATGCTTACTTATTTTGCAGAAACAAGCACCAAAAACAGTGATAATATGGATAATATGGAATGTACCGAATGTATCCTTAGATGCGTGCACACTGGCTGGCTTGTAAACACTGGCACACACGGTGCAGTTCAGGCCACACGTGGACACGTCTCGTACGAATCGTATTGAATGTCGGGTTTTCCATCGAATGTTGAGGCGAAATTTTTGCGTTAAAATGCATCGAATATCGGATTTATTGAATGTCGATGCCATCGAATGTCGGGGTCCACTGTATTTGTATTCTGTCACTCTTTACCTGTCTAGACTTAAGTAATTTGTAAGTATTAGGTTAAGTCTGCCAGAAATGCCTTGGCATGATAGTGGCTTTCTTTGCTTAAATCAAATTATGATATGTAAACACACATTGTAGCCTTAGCAAAGAAATATATTCTTATTATTATTTGTTATACATCAGCTATATTCTACTAAGGTAGGGTGATACAAAGAGAAATGGATGGTGATACTGACAAGAAGTGGAAAAAGACGCTACTTATGTATAGTTAAGGACATTTATTAGAGGAAATGTCTAACACAGGCCTTTCAAAATTTCATCTGTTACATCCCTTTTTTCCAGTTTTTTTTCTTTCATTACATTCCATAGAGAAAGCATAGCATCTCATTTTTTTTTCTTAAAAGCTCTAACCAACATAACACCATATTAGCCTAATCTTAGGAAGCTCTGACCAACACAATACCATGACGAAGCCCCATGGCCTGATGGCTAAAGCTCTCACTTCACACGGCGAGGATCTGGGTTCGATTCCCAGCGAAGGTAGTAACACTGGGCATATTTCTTTACACTAGTTGTCTATGTTTTCCTTCAGTAAAATGGGTACCTGGGAGTTAGTCAACTGGTGTGGGTCGCATCCTGGGACAAAACTGACCTAATTTCCCCGAAATGCTCTGCATAACAGGCGGTTTTCTATGTAGTAGTAACAGGCGGCTTTCTATGTAGTAGTATGTCATTGATGTTAGTTAAGTCTGTATACCTTGTACATGCATTTGTAAAAATAAAGATATTATATTGTGGTACCTTAATCTTAGGAAGCCCAGACCAACAACAAAAGACCACAGTAGCTTAATCTTAAGAACCCCTTACCAACATAACATTAGTAAGCTCTAATCAAAATAGCTCGGGCAGCATAACCACTTACAGCTCTGATTAACACAATACAATGATAACTTAACCTCAAGAAGTTCCAATCAACATAAATCCAGAGGGAACTTACGGAACAGTGACCCACTGATATATGTGGCATAAATGCTTGCTGAAAAAGGTGGGTTGGGTGCAGCTGTAAGATTGATGGAAATATTGAATCCTTCTTTGACGCCCAGGCAAGGGCACAGAGGCGTTGCTGTCCAATTGTTGCTTACTACTGGGACTACATGAATAAAGCTGGAATAATTTACCTGTAAATCAAAATATTACAAAATTTAACATATATTTATCTTACACACTAATGTAATGTCACCATGGTTGTTTAATATATTTATAGATGGGGTTGTAAAAGAAGTAAATGCTAGGGTGTTCGGGAGAGGGGTGGGATTAAATTATGGGGAATCAAATTTAAAATGGGAATTGACAGTTACTTTTTGCTGATGATACTGTGCTTATGGGAGATTCTAAAGAAAAATTGCAAAGGTTAGTGGATGAGTTTGAGAATGTGTGTAAAGGTAGAAAGTTGAAAGTGAACATAGAAAAGAGTAAGGTGATGAGGGTATCAAATGATTTAGATAAAGAAAAATTGGATATCAAATTGGGGAGGAGGAGTATGGAAGAAGTGAATGTTTTCAGATACTTGGGAGTTGACGTGTCGGCGGATGGATTTATGAAGGATGAGGTTAATCATAGAATTGATGAGGGAAAAAAGGTGAGTGGTGCATTGAGGTATATGTGGAGTCAAAAAACGTTATCTATGGAGGCAAAGAAGGGAATGTATGAAAGTATAGTAGTACCAACACTCTTATATGGATGTGAAGCTTGGGTGGTAAATGCAGCAGCGAGGAGACGGTTGGAGGCAGTGGAGATGTCCTGTCTAAGGGCAATGTGTGGTGTAAATATTATGCAGAAAATTCGGAGTGTGGAAATTAGGAGAAGGTGTGGAGTTAATAAAAGCATTAGTCAGAGGGCAGAAGAGGGGTTGTTGAGGTGGTTTGGTCATTTAGAGAGAATGGATCAAAGTAGAATGACATGGAAAGCATATAAATCTATAGGGGAAGGAAAGAGGGGTAGGGGTCGTCCTCGAAAGGGTTGGAAAGAGGGGGTAAAGGAGGTTTTGTGGGTGAGGGGCTTGGACTTCCAGCAAGCGTGCATGAGCGTGTTAGATAGGAGTGAATGGAGACGAATGATACTTGGGACCTGACGATCTGTTGGAGTGTGAGCAGGGTAATATTTAGTGAAGGGATTCAGGGAAACCGGTTATTTTCATATAGTCAGACTTGAGTCCTGGAAATGGGAAGTACAATGCCTGCACTTTAAAGGAGGGGTTTGGGATATTGGCAGTTTGGAGGGATATGTTGTGTATCTCTATACGTATATGCTTCTAAACTGTTATATTCTGAGCACCTCTGCAAAAGCAGTGATAATGTGTGAATGTGGTGAAAGTGTTGAATGATGATGAAAGTATTTTCTTTTTGGGGATTTTCTTTCTTTTTTTTTGGGTCACCCTGCCTCGGTGGGAGACGACCGACTTGTTGAAAAAAAAAAAAAAAAAACTTATAAGCATTAATATTTTTTTTTAATATTTGCTGTAATGTTGTGGTGTCACATAGATCAGGGGAGCCACACAATGTTGTGTATCAAACTATGATAATAGTGAAAGAAAAATATTAAAACTTCTTTATAACAAAAGGTATTTCTAAAAATTGTATTGCTAGGTGTCAGAAAATAATATGCGAGTCTTACATACACGACACTATTTACTTATTACAGATTAATCCTCTATTAAAACACCTTATTTTTTACTATCCTTGGGTATGGGTATTATTGTGTTGACTTTTTTCTAAATGGGGTAGAATACCTACCTCAAGCATACCAGAGTAAGAGATCATCACTATGAACTAAGAAAGAAGAGCTGCCACGTGTATGCTAAAAAGTTCTTCACGGAGCAATAGAACAGCTTACATGAGGAGGTAGTGATGGCTGTAATAGTTGGTCTTTCCTAGACTAATTATTTTGTGTGACTGTACCCTGAGGGTTTCTGCTTAATAATAAAATATGAGAATAAATATTACAACCAGGACAGAATAAATGCTGAAGACAGGTCACCATGAGCTTTGTTCTGCTCCTGTAACTAGTGGTAATCACAGGTATTTACAAATAGGTAATCACAAACAATTATTATTATTTTTTATTATTATCACACTGGCCGATTCCCACCAAGGCAGGGTGGCCCGAAAAAGAAAAACTTTCACCATCATTCACTCCATCACTGTCTTGCCAGAAGGGTGCTTTACACTACAGTTTAAACTGCAACATTAACACCCCTCCTGCAGAGTGCAGGCACTGTAATTCCAAACAAGTCATCACAAAAAAGTCATCACAAACATAACTATGAATAAAGATTAAAAAGTGCACAATAATGTACAATACTCACCCAGTTCAGAGCATTGGAAGCATTTCCAAGAAGAGTATAATTTCCAGTCTTATTATAAGTCAGTTGCACTACCCAATCCATACCTGTTGAATCTGACAAAGACAATAAAAAAAATGGTATATGTAATCCATGACGATATGTTAAAACTTCCGAACGCCATCACCATAGGCCTACTCTGCCTCTAAAATCTTACCAAATTCAGTGATTTAAAAATATTTCTGAACAATTATTTCACATTACTATGAAGTATATGATCACACAATGCTTAACCCTTAAACTGTCCAAACAAATTTACGTTCACATGCGTAGTGCTCCAAAAGTAGATCTACATTTTTTTACATATTTTCAAATATAACAAAAAAACAAAGTAGATCAAAGATGATCTACTTTTTTTACATACTTTCAAATGTTGAAAAAACGTAGATCTACGTTAGGACAGTTTAAGGGTTAAACAAATCAAATTAATCTTGAGTGACAATACACTACTTTAAAACAATAGAAATTTCCATAACTCAAAGACTTCTATACAAAAATTAATATAGAAGATAAAATCACACATGTTAGTAATGACACACTGCAACAGTTTAAAAAGCATTAAAATTTCAACTCATCAAGCTCAGGGTTGTTAAGATGCCAATAAAGGCCACTTAATTCAAGGTTATCCTCCCCCTCCTTGGATCAAATCTGATTACATACAGTACTATATTTTCTGACATACAGTGGAACCTCAAAAATCGAACCGCTCCCAACTCAACCAATTATGTAAGTGTATTTTTGTAAGTGCTTTTATAAGTGTATTTTTGAGGGTCTTAAATGGTCTAATCTAATTTACATTATTCCTGATGGGAATAAATTCGTTCAGTAGTGGCACTCGAACAGCCTTCTGGACCGAAGAAAGTTCGATATTTGAGGTTCCACTGTATAAGGCATGCTTTTTCCCCCACAAAAGTTTTGGAAAATCAGCCTGCATCTTACATGCTCAAGGTCAGGGTCAAGGGTAGGCTTCATGTTATGCTTTAGCATTTTGTTTGTTACAATTGCTGGGAAACACAATCTTATATAGACCGGGCCGCAGGGGCACTGACCACCGAAACCTTCTCCAGGAATACCCCAGGTATGTTCATGCACAATATATGCTGGAAAATACAGTATACTCATATAATAATAATAATAATAATACTAACTAGCAAAGTAGGTGTATGCAACTTTAGGACCCCAGTTAAGACTAGAGAAGAGAGGAGCACCCTGAAAATAGAATCATTATTAATACTAAGCTATGAAAGTATATAATATTCATGCATTTGCAGTTATACATGGTGTAAATATTATGCAGAGAATTCAAATAGTAGAAATTAAAAGGCATCAGGTTATGAAAGGTCGAAGCCAGAGAGTAGTGTTGAAATGGTTTATTAGGAAGAGAAGGAGCAGAACAGGATGACCAAGAGTGTATAAATCTGGGGCAGTAGTAGTAGCAGTAGTACTATACTGTGGTAGTAGTACTGTAGAAGTAGTGTCAGAAGTAGTATTGTAGTAGCAGTAGTGTCAGCAGTAGTACTGTAGTAGTAGCAGTAGTAGTGTGAGAAGCAGTATTGTTGTAGTAGTATTAGTAGCAGTAGTTGCACTGTAGTAAGACAGACCTTAGTAAAGGTGATGTGGAAGGGAGTTGTGTAGAAGAGTGGAACCCAAAATTCATCAACTAAGTCTGGTTCACTGACAAGTTCCTGACATACTGTTGAAGCTTGGCCGGTCCAGTTACTTGCTGCCCCCAGTAACTTACTCGTAATCTGAAAACAAACTACATAATTAGCCTTTAACTATTAAGGAGACAATTAAAATGGAGCACCACTATTCCATATTTACCAGTGTATATACATAAAGTAATTTATTTCAAATGCAAAATGATATCTCACATAAATAATGCAAAGCCTCAGTGAAGGAAATATTTTGGGAGAGGCACAGACTACTGAAATTTGTTTAGAAGAGGAAATATTTAGACAAAGATTGATTTCCACATGATAACTGTTTATGCTTTGTTATTGTATTAAAGTTCCCCTGACTGATGATGTACAGGTATAACACAGCCTTAATTAATGACCCTGGTTCAGTAAACAGGCTTTAAACCTAACCAAAAGAGACATACAGGAATCTACGTACCACATAGGTCAGATTGTGGGTTCCTTTCAGGGAGTACATAGAAGTATTTTGTGTATAAGGTGTAGGAACAAGGGCAGTAGGAATAGATGAAGCTGTGGCACAGTCCACCTTGTAGCTCATATTAACTAGCTGATGTTCCCTCACAGTTGCACTTATGACCAATCTAAAATGAAAACGTTACTAAATATACATATTTGAGGGTCCAAAACTCAAAATATTTAGTAAAATCACACAAATTATTATTATAATAAAAAAGAAGTGCCAAACCTACAAGGGTCATACAGAGCAGAAAATCACACAAAGAGGCACACATACCATACACAAATATAAAAAAAACGTTAAGATAATGCAAAAAAATGCATCAAGGTAGTAACTGTGCTGAAGGCAATGATTAGATTTTGCCACCGAAGTGGCTAGTTTATTGTGCACCCATATCCAACCTTTGGACAGTAGTGCAAGAATATATGGATACACAAAAGGCCTAGGAACTAGGCCCCAAAAGGATTAACATGTGTACATTTGGATTTATATCTACATATCTACAGTTCACTTATCTGTTACGGGCAAATTTAGTTAATTTGCTTAGTATATCTTATTTTCATTAATAAGACATCTTGACATGTCACATAGGTTATTATACTGTCTGTCTCTGTATTCCTCAATAAGTGGACAATTAAGCACATAGTGTTCAAGACAGTGACCATATGCCTGATCACATAATTTACATTTAGTTTGATCATCATCTGTGTGTCTCCCAAACTGCCAGAAGTACTTGTAACCAAGCCTAAGCCTGGCCACTACAACATCAGTCAGTACTTGTAACCAAGCCTAAGCCTGGCCACTACAACATCAGTCAGTACTTGTAACCAAGCCTAAGCCTGGCCACTACAACATCAGTCAGTACTTGTAACCAAGCCTAAGCCTGGCCACTACAACATCAGTCAGTACTTGTAACCAAGCCTAAGCCTGGCCACTACAACATCAGTCAGTACTTGTAACCAAGCCTAAGCCTGGCCACTACAACATCAGTCAGTACTTGTAACCAAGCCTAAGCCTGGCCACTACAACATCAGTCAGTACTTGTAACCAAGCCTAAGCCTGGCCACTACAACATCAGTCAGTCTGTTCACATTGCAAGTTGCTCCATAAACATACTTATCTATTTTCATGTTATCATAGTGGGTTATAGATCTACTCAGGCTTCTAATTGCATTCCTATAACAATCATTTTCAATATTTACTTCTCTCCTAATATTATTCCTGATGCTAGACACAGTTATGGTGGCCTGGTGGTTAACGCTCTCGCTTCACACGGTGAGGGCCTGGGTTCGATTCCCAGCCAGAGTAGAAACATTGGGCGTGTTTCTTTCCAACTGTTGTCTATGTTCCCCATCAGTAAAATGGGTACCTGGGTGTTAGTCGACTGGTGTGGGTCGCATCCTGGGACACTGACCTAATTTGCCCGAGATGCTCAGCATAACAAGTGGCTTTCTATGTAGTAGTATGTCATTGTTGTCAGCTAGGACTGTATACCATGTACATGTACTTGTAGTAAATAAAGATTATTATTATTATTATAAAATTATATTCTACATTCTCCTTCTGGGTACTCTTCTTGGCTAACATATCAACTTTATTATGAAGGAGTAATCCAAAGTGTGATGGGATCCATAGCAATTGTACATTAATTCCTTTGTCCCTGATTTTTGAGTATCTGTACCTGGCTTCTCCAGAGAGGGACCTACAGGTCCAGAGAGGGACCTACAGGTCCAGAGAGGGACCTACAGGTCCAGAGAGGGACCTACAGGTCCAGAGAGGGACCTACAGGTTCAAAGAGGGACCTACAGGTCCAGAGGGACCTACAGGTTGTATTAGAGAGGGACCTACAGGTCCAGAGAGGGACCTACAGGTCCAGAGAGGGACCTACAGGTCCAGAGAGGGACCTACAGGTCCAGAGAGGGACCTACAGGTCCAGAGAGGGACTTACAGGTCCAGAGAGGGACCTACAGGTCCAGAGAGGGACCTACAGGTCCAGAGAGGGACCTACAGGTCCAGAGAGGGACCTACAGGTCCAGAGAGGGACCTACAGGTCCAGAGAGGGACCTACAGGTTGTATTAGAGGGACCTACAGGTCCAGAGAGGGACCTACAGGTCCAGAGAGGGACCTACAGGTCTAGAGAGGGACCTACAGGTCTAGAGAGGGACTTACAGGTTGTATTAGAGGAGGTCCAGAGAGGGACCTACAGGTTGTACTAGAGAGGGACCTACAGGTTGTACTAGAGGGACCTACAGGTCCCTCTCTAATACAACCTTCCCAACATTCTCCACCTAACTCTTCACACTATAAATTCATGTACTCTTTACCCAGGTAGATCTGTTAGTGACTTGATAAAGATCGCTGTGTGGGTGAAACATAGTAAATGATCACATTATATTGTATTTGTGTTTATTTTTCCATCGTATTGGTATTTTATACCTTTTATCTCTACAGAGACATCAGCACTGGTGGAAGACAAAGTTGAGAGGTAGTTGTTGTAATCAAGCACCCTCTCAACTTTGTCTTCCACCAGTGCTGATGTCTCTGTAATTGACTGATAAAGCCTGCAGCGCAGGCGAAACGTTTACCCAATAAAGATTCTTAGTGTTTCCCTGTGTCATACTCCTCAGGTTTGTCGGTCAAAAATCAAGAAGCGGAACCTAGACATCAAACTTTCTTCCCGACAAACTCATATATACCGTAAATACAAATAAATGATCACAATAACACAGCAGATCAAATGCTGAGTGTCAGTGGTTCGATCCCCGGCATGGGTGGAAACACTAAGCATGTTTCCTTACACCGAAATACAGATTCACATATTCAGGACTTGCTCTGATACCTACTCTTCCTAGTCTCCCTGTGATCCCCGTTGGGGAGGGGAACCTCTACCTTTCATCTTCATCCTTGGATCAAGATGAATTCTCCAGTCAAGATAAAACCCTCCAGTGGGACGGTGATTGACTCTATGAAGCTTGCCATTGTTACTACCTTGCGGACTGAACTTAGTTAAATCCTCTGCTAAGACTAGTCTCTTAGATTAAAGCTAACCTATGACACTGAGCTTGACTCTATCATCATTACTGATTCTATGTCATCATTGAAGGCTCTTGGCTCATATAATGACTCCAACAACATGCTCATTGGGGAAGCCAGGTATAGATACTCAAAAATTAGGGACAAAGGAATTAATGTACAATTGCTATGGATCCCATCACATATTGGATTACTAGTCTCTCTGACAATGGGTTTCAAGTTATTTAATATCCAGCGAATCGAGCCAAACGTTTTATCTTCCTCAAGAAGCTTGATAAATTTATCACATCTTAAGTCCTGCACTGCTACTACTCCACCTAAATGTCTTCACTGCAAAACGGACCATCATACTCTTGCTTCAAGATGCCCCATCGGCCATCCACCGTGAACCTCTGAAGACCCAAGAAGCAGAACAGAAAAAGATACCATTCAAGTCTCCTACTTATGCAGTCAGACACTTCAAAACTTCTCAAGGTCACTCTACCCTCCATCACTCCTCCAGCCTGTGACCCAACCAAGATACATTACTGTCTGCCCACATACATATGGCACAGCCTGGCTCCTTTAAGGACGTTATCAACGAGTTCTTTGAACTAACCAACATGCCCAAATTCGTCTTCCCAGCCTCTCCACCGTCTGCAGACATTTCTAAGTTCGCAAAAGATTTAGTTAATGTGTCTGCACACCAGCAACAGCAGGTTCACCACCATCACTAACTGTACGTGACGTCACTCCACCTCCAACCACCAGACTTTGTACACCACTTGACATTTTCCTAACGAAATGACTGGCCAGGAACTAGTCACCTCTCTGGAGGCCGGGACTACTAAGTTCACCTGATGAACTACTCGATATCCTTTTCCAGTAGTATTTCCATCCTTCTTATCTTAGGACAGCTCTTGTCGTCTTCGTTAGTTCCTTACACCTACTGTCCCTGTTCGTCCAGAAGTAAGTAGGTGCCTGGGTGTTAGGTGACCGGTGTGGGTTGCACCCTGGGGGACAAGACCAAAGGGTCGTAATGGAAATAAGACAGACGGCCACTGATGACACACTGATTTTATTGGGTTATCCTGGGTGACTAACTCTCCTCTGGGTGTAAAATACCAATAAAATTTCCTCTTAATTGGTGTTGAAGGGCTCTTGATCCAAGTAATTGTAGCTATTCTTTCCTACTGTTTGTTGTTGTTATAATATTAGTCAGGAGACAGGACAAGTGTCTCTTCAAATGGGTCTTAAACACGTGCATGACACGTTTTATACTTGATGTGTAATACAATTTTCCTACTTTTTGACCAAACCTGACTACTTCTTGACGACTACTGCGGGTTTGGCGCTTCCCCATAAGTAAGTTTATTCAGGTATACACAAATACAGTTACATAGATTATCATACATAGCACATATATGTAGAGACCCTGGGATACACATGACTAATTAAATTAATTTTGTCTTATACCTACTAAAACTACATAATGTGCTGATGCTTGTTATATTCAACTTACTTCTTGGTAATATTTGCTGTTTCCTGGGCAGTGGTAGCGTCCACGTAAGATACAATGATGTCCAGATGTTCGTCTACATGTCTCGATCTTGTACTGATCTGAAACAATTTTACGAGATGTTTAATAAATGTTTAATTTGATAAAGTGTCTCATACAATGGGCTTTTATATACACTTTATCTGTAGTTGGTATTTCCTGCATATTTTGTTCTACGATGCTAAGATACAAAAATGTTTTGATTTACCTGCATTAACTTCCTATTAAATAAATATTCTTATTAATGCCATGATTTAGATTATCTATGACTCCATATATGCATATGTGATACATTGTGTATATGTAAGTATCTGGGGTCTGGTTATGTGGTAAATGTATTGTGAACTTTGATGCAGAATGCGCAGGTTCGAATCCTGCTGTGGGCTGATACCTGGAGTTTACCTGGAGAGAGTTCCGGGGGTCAACGCCCCCGCGGCCCGGTCTGTGACCAGGCCTCCTGGTGGATCAGATAGGCGAAAGTAAAAAAAAAAAAAGCCTGTTTGCGACTTGTTAAGCATGTATATAAACTCACACACACACAGTGAAGAGGCGGGTCCATGAGCTATGTAGTCAACCCCTGCAACCACAATTAGGTTACCTGGAGGTTACCTGGAGGTTATTCCGGGGATCAACGCCCCCGCGGCCCGGTCCACGACCAGGCCTCCCGATGGATCAGGGCCTGATCAACTAGACTGTTACTGCTGGCCGCACGCAGTCCGACGTACGAGCCACAGCCCGGCTGATCCGGCACCGACTTTAGGTATCTGTCCAGCTCTCTCTTGAAGGCAGCCAGGGGTTTATTGGCAATTCCCCTAATGCTTGATGGGAGGCTGTTGAACAGTTTTGGGCCCCGGACACTTATGGTGTTTTCTCTTAGTGTATTGGCGGCATTTTGCATCGCCTGCCCAGTCTTTTACTTTCGTAGGGAGTGATTTCTGTGTGCAGATTTGGGACCATTTTCCTGAGCTCTGATCATACAAGTTTTTCAGACATTTGTTCCCTCTACGTCTTCAGGACACTGAATTGTAACTTAGTAATAACAGATGCCGTGCTCCTGACCTAACTAGGTTAGGGCATTGGCTTAAGTCGGTGGGAGACTTGGACCTGCCTCTCATGGGCCAGTATGCCTGCTGCAGTGTTCCTTTTGTTATGTTCTTAGAATAATAACCTTAAAATGTAGGCCTCAGTCAGATGACCTCGGAAGGACTCAGTCTGATGACCTCAGGAGGACTCAGTCAGATGACCTCGGAAGGACTCAGTCTGATGACCTCAGGAGGACTCAGATGACCTCAGAAGGCCTCAGTCAATGGAAATATAAACATATGCAGTATAATGTGATCCTCTGTTGACAACGCTTCGCCCACACAGTGGACTTTTTCAAGTCACAAACAGATCTACCTGTTTGTGACTTGAAAAAGCCCACTGTGTGGGCGAAACGTTGTCAATAAAGGATCACATTATACTGCATATGTATTTATATTTCCATTGTGTCGGTATTTTATACCATTTATTTCCAGGCTTGCGTGCAGCCAGCAGCAACAGCCTGGTTGATCAGGCTCTGATCCACCAGGAGGCCTGGTCACAGACCGGGCCGCGGGGGCATTGACCCCCGGAACTCTCTCCAGGTAAACTCCAGTCAAACGACCTCAGAAGTCCTCGGTCAGATGACCAAAAGCTCCAGCTTTTACAAATCAAATCTCTAAGAAAATTTAACGATTTTGGAGTAATGCCAACGTGTTTAGTAGTAGTAGTAATAATAATAATAATAATATACTAACATTGAGGGGAGCAGAGTAGCAGTCAGCAGTGTTGAGGCAGCCAACAGCAAGTCTCTCACCTTTATGAACCTCAACATCATCCACATCAAACACATGGGTATAATTTACATTCACAATATTCACATAGAATGAATACAAGAGTCTGTACTGAAAGTTGGAGTTTAGTGCTGTTGTACCTGCAACAAATAATATTAACTAACAGTATTTTAAAGTCTTGATATTACTGGTTTTTGGCTATATTA
The DNA here is from genome assembly GCF_038502225.1 of Cherax quadricarinatus. Taxonomy (NCBI): domain Eukaryota; kingdom Metazoa; phylum Arthropoda; class Malacostraca; order Decapoda; family Parastacidae; genus Cherax; species Cherax quadricarinatus. The sequence goes on along the minus strand of NC_091347.1, from coordinate 21,564,466 downwards.
TTTAATGTTAAATATTTACACGGATAATCCACACTAGTTACTGCTTTATATACAAAGATATTATTTCAAGGACCACAATGTCAGTAAGTTTATTTAGACACAGGTATACATAAGTAGCTGGATTGGCAGCTCACACAGTGAGGTCCGGGGTTCGATCCCCGGTACGGATAAAAACACCTGTTGTCCGTGTTCACCCATCAGTAAAATAGGTACCTGGGTGTTAGTAGACTAGAGAAGGTCGCATCCTGGGACAAAATGACCTAATTTGCCCGAAATGTTCAGCATAACAAGGGGCTTTCTGTATAGTAATATGTCATTGATGTCAGCTAGGACTGTATACCTTGTACATGTAGAAATAGAGATTATTATTATTATCATACATACAGTAAATTACCCAACCCAAAAAAGACAGCCAAAGTAACTTATTTCCATTAGGGTCCGACTTTTTTTTGGGGGGGGGGTTATCGTAGGTAATTGACATCAGTTCCAATTAAAATATATAAAAAAAACGCTAAGTAGTTTTATATTGACAGTTTGTGTACAAAACTATTAAGAATAGTGAAATATATAGTGAAAAGAGTTAAACAGTACTCTATAGAATAGACGGGAAATATAATTATGACACTGTATGATATTTGGACTTATAATAATAATAATAATAATAATAATAATAATAATAATAATATCTTTATTTCTACAAATACATGTACAAGGTACCATAGCTGACATCAATCACATACTACTATATAGAAAGCCCATTGTTATGCTGAGCATATCGGGAAAATTAGATCAGTTTTGTCCCAGGATGCGACCCACACTAGTCCACTAACACCCAGGTACCCATTTTACTGATGGGGAATATGGACAACCGGTGTAAAGAAACACGCCCAATGTTTCTACCCTCGCTGGTAACTGAACCCAGAAAATCCACGTGTGAAGCCAGAGCTTTAGCCACCAGACCACGAGGCACCGTGAGTAAATAGCCTTATTTATATATTTGTAATTAGCAAGGGAAATATTTCAGTCAGATCAGAAGCAGCTTACCAGCAGTGCAAGTAGGTCCATTACACTTGGTGGTTATAGCACAGAAGTAGTCAGCACAGGTCTGAGAGAAGTAGTCAGGTACACAACCTATGTTACACTGGCTTGTCTCCGAGCAGTAGGTACCAGAGGAACACCCAGGAAACAGCGCCTATGGTAACATTCAGAAATTATGCACTTTTCTGACACATAATGAAAAGGGTAGTTTGGTGAAACGTCTATAATAAAGATACCCAGATATTGAACGTTTGTCTAATTCTTCAATCTGTTCAGTTCAAGGCATAGTGATATACGATAACGAGAAGACAACGTTCTTGATCAACAATATTTAAGGACCATGTATGTATTTAAAACAGACTCACAGGAACCTTAATTCAAAATTATGCTGAGCAAAGAAACAAAGACAGTTACTGGCTGCTGCTATGCCCAATGATCAGTTAACTAAGACGGGGCCAGGAGCTATGAATCGACCCCTGCAACCACAAAAAAGTGAGTACATCATGTGAAATTTCCATTAAATACCTTGAATACTTCAAATAGCCTACACTGGCACCATCTTGACCAGACTAGTACACTGGCCATTAGTCAGCCAGTGTATGTTATTTTTACATAGATTATGTTATTACAACAATGACTGAACAGAAGCTTCATGTTACTTATGAACATCACGTATTATCCAGTAAAATTATTTATCCAAAACTTTTGTTCCTGACCTTTTCGAATAAAAAAAGTCGTGTTTAAAGAAAGAATAAACTAACTCACTATACACTGAGAGATTCATTTCTCTCAGTGTGTATATATATTTCTAAGAGTTGACTTTAATCTCTACTTAGAAATTCAAGTATTTATGACTTTGTGATGGACAGGTGAGAGTCTAAATGACCCTCGTGTAACTGATAGGTTTTAAACCCCATTAACCAACCAACTATTATATTACCATTAATGTCAATGCTAGAATTGTAGTTCAGAAAACAATGAAGATACATTGATGACTTACGTAGAGAGCGACCCATCCTACTTTAGTAGCAATAAGTGTGACCTGGGATAGATAACCAGCTTTGACACCATCAACATGGAACATAACAGCGGTGGTTGTGGCCACAAAGTGAGAAGTTACTGGAGTTATGGAACCCATTATTGATCCATAAACTTTGATCTTTTTACCTGTAACCAATATACCACATCTTTATGAACATTGAAATGTATTTAGACATTTTTATTATTATAACACATAGGGTATTACACACACAGTAGCGGCCAGTGCAGAGGCTGGGCCAGGAGCTATGACTCGACCCCTGCAACCACACACATGTGTGTGTGTGCTTTAAAAACATTCACTTTACAAGAATTTACTGTATGGCAAGTAATTCTTGTAATCTTCAAATGTGATTCATATATGCTGGAACATTAATATTGTAATTCAAGATTATTATAAAGTCATTTGATTTTGTCATTTCATGTTAGTGTAATTTATTACATTATTCTTGTTACGTCTTCTGATATAAATCAATATTTACCTGGGACAGGATACGAAGTGTTAGGTACTCCTGGTTCAGTAAATGAAGCATTTATCACGTTATCATAACCTTGATCCGAGGAGATGAGTTGGCACACAGTTGGCACTCCAACAGTAACATAACTAGGACACGTCAGTGTGGCATTGGGCTTTCCGATCACAGTTATTATAATACCATCCTTCACGTCTGGCAGCAATTCCAGGTAAGCTGTTAATAATAATTTTGTTGTTAACATCAATATATCACTTGAAGTTAGTTAAATATGTTTATTATGCACTTCATATCCATAGTGTGGGCGGTAGTCCAAAGATTGCACAGGTATACAATGAGTCCAGGGACTGGGCAGCAAAATTTTGATAGCTGAATAAGTTACAGTTTATATCTGGTCACAATCGTAATGAGTTATTTATGCAGACATGAATTAGGTCAGACACCTGAAGAGACACTAAATTAAGAGAAAATATAAAAAAATCAAGCAATTTTTGTTAACTTTTTCAGTGAACAGCAAAAATGTAAGACTAAATAAAGCATTTTGATAACAGAGACATGAGAAGGACTCCACTATTAGCGCAGTATACATTATGCTTTGGCGAAGATACAATAAAAATGTATGAGGGAAAACTAAATCCTTGGAAATTAGCTTGTGAACACAAATATATTTAGTTAGGATGACCGTAACAACGCCCGTGTACAACACAGGAACAACTGTGATCATCTGATGAAATGGAACGACTTCCAAGTAGTAATTCGTGACAGTGACTAACGTAGGCGAAAGTGCATGGAAGCTGCTTTAATTGTTATGACCTACACAAACCCATAAACAATTATTTGAAACATACTTTTTGTTTAAATAGGAACAAGAACAAGCATTCCCAACTAGGGATCATTCAGAAGCAGGAAATAAACTCACTCACCAATAATTTTAAAGTGGCCAGCCATAGTGTAGGTGTGATTGGTGCCGTTTATAATGTAAGGTGACCCATCACCCCAGTTTGTGACCCATGTGCTAGTAGCATTGACAGTCAGGTTCACGGTCTGTGGGGAGAAGCAATTTATAAATAGTGATATAAAAGATATACCTAGAGATATATAGTTTAAATGAGGAGCAGATATGGATAAAACAAATCTAACTTCCTTCCTGTGCTGAGCTTAATGACCAGTGAGTGACCTATACAGAGGTCAGGTTAAATTCACATAAATACAATTAAATTTACATTTTTATTTGACTAATATCTTCACTTACTATAAGTTATTATTATTATTAGAAGCACCAAACCCGAAACGATGACATAGCACCTTGGGAATGGTAGAGTCAGGTAATCAGGTTTGATCCGAGGAAAGAGAGGATCATACAATTCTCTGGATCAAAATCCCTTCACCAGCAAAGAAAGAATAATAATAATAATAATAATAATAATAATAATAATAATAATAATAATAATAATAATAATAATAATAATAATAACAATATACACACAAGAAAGCACTGTTATGTACTAACAGTATTTGCAGGGAAGACTGTAGTATTTCCAGTGAGAGTAAAGTTAAGGTGGCCATCTAGAACACCTGCCGTCCACACTGTAAGGTTACCAGCTGTCCCTCCACACACTGAACCATCACTACAGGTAGCTAAACACTGTCCCGTGGCATTTACCAACGCTGTAGACAAGTTGTAATTTATGTATTAGTGAGATTAAATTTCTTCACAGAAGGCTTCATTAAATGCTCATCAGGATGACTAACTTCATTACTCTTTGTTGGAAAACCTATCTTGATGGAGTATCATCTTTAAACCACCTTGTTCATTGTGATGGAGTCTGACGTAAAAACCAGTATCGAGTATATGAAAACTCTTTTGTGTGACAGAACATTACCTGTCATTACAGCAATGAAATGAGTGAGATACTAAAACTGCAATATGAATCAATGTTTAACGAGGCGTGAACCAGACTAAGGGTCGACAATATAAATGATTTTTTTTATGACCGAGACTCAGAATTCGTTCAATTAAAAAATCCTAACACCACAAGACTTCGAAAAGGCAATAAGTGGAAGGCCCATGCAAGATAAGATAAGATAAGATTTCGTTCGGATTTTTAACCCCGGAGGGTTAGCCACCCAGGATAACCCAAGAAAGTCAGTGCGTCATCGAGGACTGTCTAACTTATTTCCATTGGGGTCCTTAATCTTGTCCCCCAGGATGCGACCCACACCAGTCGACTAACACCCAGGTACCTATTTGCTGCTAGGTGAACAGGACAACAGGTGTAAGGAAACGTGTCGAAATGTTTCCACCCGCCGGGAATCGAACCCGGGCCCTCCGTGTGTGAAGCGGGAGCTTTAGCCACCAGGCCACCGGGCTCTAGCCACCAGGCCACCGGGCACTCTACCCCAGGCCCGGATTCGTGGAACTCCATGTTCATCAAGAACTGCAAGAAGCCTTTAGCATTTATGGAAAGGGAGCATGGATACAGGCGTCATCCCACAGTCACTAAAACCAACAGACATAGTTCCACTCCACAAAGGTTCCAGTAAATCAATTGCAGAGAATTACAGACCGATAGCGCTAACGTCCCATATCATAAAAAAAACTTTGAATGGGTTACAAGACGCAAGATACCCATCAGTTACACAACCTAGGTCAGCACGGGTTAAGATCAGGTCGCTCTTGCCTGTCCCAACTAGAGGACCGCTATGACAAGGTCCTGATGTGCTAGAGGATAAAGAAAATGCAGATGTAGTATACACAGACTGATGTAGATGTAGTATACATCTAGTATACTACATCTAGTATACATTACCTTTGTAACTTGCCATGATTGTGACCAGATCTACCTGGAGCTCATTACCTTTGTAACTAGTACAGCTATCATAACTTTGGGGTCCAGTTCCTGGACCCATTATGTACCTTTGTAATCTTTTGACTACCGCCCACAGGATGGGTATGGGGTGCATAATAAAGATATTAAACTAACTAAACTAGTATACATGTATGTAATATACACACACCGTGGTCACACTTGTCGAAGGCGACAATGCACAAAATGCGCGATGAAGAAATGACAGGATATGTTGGTAGATGGATCTATAACTTCCTAACAAATAGAACACAAAGAGTAATAGTAAACCAAGTAAAGTCTGAGGCGTCTACAGTGAAAAGCTCTGTTCCACAAGGCACAGTACTCGCTCCCAGTGTTCCACAAGGCACAGTACTCGCTCCCATTCTGTTCCTGATCCTCATATCTGACATAGACAGAGATGTAAGCCACAGCACCGTGTCTTCCTTTGCGTATGACTCCCGAATTTCCGTAACAATGTCGTCCATCGAAGACACTACAAGACTCCAAGCAGACATCAACCAAAAATTTACATGGGCCTCAGAAAACAACATGAAGTTCAATGAAAAGAAATTTCAATTATTCCGATACAACAACGTATTTACCACATCTGCTAGAAAAATGATAGGATGGATAATGAGACCCTCCAAAACTAAGGATGCCAAGCCAATGATGATTCTCATCAAATCGCTTGTTTTCTCTACTGCTATACACTAACGGCCCCTTTCAAGGCAGGAGAAATTTCTGACCTGGAGAATGTACACAGAACTTTCACGGCACACATACGTACGATAAAACACCTAAGTTACTGGGAATGGTTGAAGTCCTTTGATTTGTATTCCCTGGAACGCAGGCGAGAAAGATACATGATAATACACGCTAGAAAAAACCTACAGGGATTAGTACCAAATTTGCACATGAAAATCACTCCCTACGAAAGCAAAAGACTCACCAGAAGATGCAACATCCCTACAATGAAAATTAGGGGCGTCACGAGTGCACTAGGAGACAACCCAGTAAGTGGCAGGGGCCCAAGACTGTTCAGCTGCCTCCCAGCATACATAAGGGGGATTACCAATAGGCCCCCTGGTTGTCTTCATCTTCACTAATTCTAAGCAGGTTTCATTCGGCCTTAATGACTTTTATGCAGTCGACAGGCTTTAAACCCTATTAATTATATATGCTTACAGTATTTAATTATGAGTACTTATTGCATAACACCGACAATAAGGTATCGAACTGTTGCAGAGGGAAACTTGCATCTTTAATGATCCATGTATATTCTATGGGCTTGAAACCAAGGAATTTTAAATTTATAAATGGACTTACTTCCCAAATTCTGAAAGCAGTAACAATATTTGCCCTCATCAGCGGCAGCAAAAGTGTAGTGAAGTCGACCACAAAAGTCTTGACAAACTTCAGGAGTGAGACTACCAGGGTCATAGTTGCCTGCAGACACAGTCGCCAGGGGCGCCACTACACTATCACCGTAGCATCCTCCTTCTGTAACAACAATTCAATGATGTTTTCGTACAAATGCAATGATGTTCTTATACAAATTCAATAATTTCCGAATGTTGCATATTTTCCCACTACATGTATCATGGTATCCTGCAATTTAGCATTAATTTGTAACGGGCAATATTAGAGCATAATAAATATAAATACATACAGGGCATCTCTCCGCTTAACAAAAAATGGGTACCTTTATTTTTACTTAAGTATTACATACCCACCAATGACGTGTTGTCATTAATAAATAAATAATATAGCTTCTTAGGGTTCATGACTAAGGAATTGAAATACCAGAATTTCAATAAAGAAAGTCTAGAGAAAGAGTTACCTACAACAAAAAATTCCATGACTTAAAATGAAGAGACAGAACTTGACAACATTCTTCAACATTAAGAGAAAGTCTGCTGGAAATACAGCACTAAAAGAAACTTAATGATCCTGAAGGGAAGCAAAATTTATTTGGGCACACGATCCTTGTTACCTTTTAGTTTAATATCTTCATTATGTACCCCATACCCATCCTGTGGGCGGTAGTCATAAAATTACAAAGGTACATAATTGGTCCATGTCCTTGTTACCCAGAGCAGACACCTTCACCTCAAGGACAGTCTGACATATCCAGTGGGAACACTACCACAGAACGGACAGAAGAAGGCCTGAGCTTGCTACCATCTGCAGCTCATAAGACTGCCATCCCCACGAGCCCCTTTGAGGCGGGGTAGATGGCAGACCAGAGGCCTAGCTTCTCCCTACGAGCCCCGTGAGGGCGGGGAATGTGGCTAGGCCTGGGGACACTTGGTCCCAAAGATGAGGAGGTACTGTACCTCCTCCCATGGGAGACTTAAGTCTCGAGACACTCCCCAGATAGGGAGCCAAGGCCGGGTCACCACTACTTGGAAAAGACCCGGGCCGGGAGAATACCGGTGAATAAAAAAAAAAAAAAAAAACAGAACGGACAGGACTGGAAGCCATGACAGGTCAGTAATAAATTAACCAAAGAGTTCGCGAGTCATGGAAACCAATCAATATTACACATTCCTTGAAATACTTTTCTAAAATTATAAAGTTTTTTTTTTATCCCTCAGGTTACGTACATTAAATATTTGCTTATGTAAGATAACACTATATAAAATAGTTCCACTTAAGTTTACCTACGAACGTTGTTGTGGCAGAAGCAGCTTGAGTCGGAGACAATAATGGCAGCAACAGTAGTGGTAGTTTGTGTATCCACATTATGCTGCCTCATCCAACATTTACAACCATTCAAATAAATCTGTAATGAAAATACATTTAATGTTGTACAATGTGTTAGTGTTGAAAGATAATGATTTTTTTAATTTCAAGATTTAATTATATCAGAGGGGGAGGGGAGGCCGTATGACTTATATTGTTTTGGTTAATATTGAGTTTAGGGGCTAAATAAGTAAGTTTATTCAGGTATATACACAAATACAGTTACACAGATTATCATACATAGCAGCATATGTGTAGACAACCTGGGATAACCCCAAAAAGTCAGTCAAAGGTCCTGACACAGATCATCTTTCCACGACTCGTGTTCTTTATTTTTATTAGGTTAGACAAGATTGGTCAGGAAACAAGACAATTATTTCCTGACGCGGGACCAACAATAGTCAGCTAATCCACAGGGACCTATTTACTATTAGGCGAATGGAAACACATTCCACGTCTCCACCCGTCCCAGGATCGAACTCGGGTACTTTGGTTGTAAGCCGTAAGCTATGTTGAGGAATCACAGGCCTTCTAAAATACACAATTTATCAAATGTCTGAAGACATGTTACATTAAATAAATAATTTTGTATTACGAGAATATTTACAAAATAAAAGTAAATTGTTTATTTAGTATTAACTACAAATTCAAATTGATTATAGCTTGAATTTGCATAGATTTATTTAATAAATTATTTGCGACAGACATTAAATTTTAGGGAAAACGTTGCTATTTTCACAGTGTCATCGACACCATGCCTAACCCTTCTAGGGTAGGGTAGGTGCCTGAGCCCGAGCCTTTAGCTCATAAGACTGTCATTCCCATTAGTCCCCTTGGGACGGGGATGGCAGACCAGAGAGGCCTAGCTTGTGGCTAGGCCTGGGGACAGTTGGTCCCAAAGATGAGGAGGTACTTGTGCCTCCTCCCATGGGAGACTTAGGTCTCAGACACTCCCTAAAGAGGGAGCCAAGGCCGGGCCACCACTTGGAAAAGGCCCGGGCCGGGAGAATACCGGCTAATCTTTAACTAACTAATTCACAGTGTCATCGACACCATGCCTAACCCTTCTAGGGTAGGGTAGGTGCCTGAGCCCGAGCCTTTAGCTCATAAGACTGTCATTCCCATTTGCTCCCTTGTGGCGGGGATGGCAGACCAGAGAGGCCTAGCTTGTGGCTAGGCCTGGGGACAGTTGGTCCCAAAGATGAGGAGGTACTTGTGCCTCCTCCCATGGGAGACTTAGGTCTCAGACACTCCCTAAAGATTCTTCTTTGCAAATATACAGGGTCTAAAGCCAGCAACAAACAACAAAATACCTTTCATCCGTGGACTGCTTGCAGAGGCAAAGGCAATGTTCGCGGCTTTCACTGAGACCCACATAAAGGATCACTTGGACAATGAAATATGGATCCCAGGTTACAACCTATACAGATGTGACAGAGTGAACAGGCAAAAGGGGGGGGTTGGCCTGTACATTGCAGAGTCACTTGTTTGCACAGAACTGCTAAATGCCTCAAATGATGTAGTGGAAGTTTTAGCAGTAAAGGTCGAGAACCAAAACCTAGTCATTGTGATAGTCTACAAGCCTCCGGATGCAACATCCCAGCAATTCCAGGAACAGCTGTTAAAAATTGACCACTGTCTGGAAAACCTTCCAGCTCCTGCACCCAACATCTTGCTCCTGGGGGATTTCAACTTAAGGCACCTAAAATGGAGGAATATAGCAAATAATATTGTTGCAGTAATAACACCAGGAGGCAGCTCTGATGAAAACTCACACTCACGCGAGCTTTTAAATCTCTGCACAAAATTCAATTTAAACCAGCAAATAATAGAGCCTACTAGACTGGAGAATACACTAGACCTCATCTTCACTAACAATGATGATCTGATAAGAAATATCACCATATCAAAAACAATATACTCAGATCACAACATAATTGAGGTTCAGTCATGTATGCGCGGAGCCCCAGACCGACATAATGAGATTAGTCACGAGGGAGCATTCACCAAATTCAACTTCAATAACAAAAACATAAAATGGGACCAAGTAAACCAAGTCCTAACCGATATAAGCTGGGAAGATATACTAAGCAACACAGACCCCAACTTATGCCTAGAACAGATTAACTCGGTAGCACTCGATGTATGCACAAGGCTTATTCCTCTAAGAAAAAGGAGGAGTAGATGTAAAACAGAAAGAGACAGGCGCTCCCTTTACAGGCGACGGAAAAGAATAACAGAGCGGCTAAAAGAGGTCAATATATCTGAAATGCGTAGGGAGACACTGGTCAGAGAAATAGCAAGCATCGAACTTAAGCTAAAAGAATCCTTTAGGAGTCAGGAATCGCGGGAAGAACTAAAAGCCATAAATGAAATCGAAAGAAACCCAAAGTATTTCTTCTCCTATGCCAAATCAAAATCGAGAACAACGTCCAGTATTGGGCCCCTACTTAAACAAGATGGGTCCTACACAGATGACAACAAGGAAATGAGTGAGCTACTCAAGTCCCAATATGACTCAGTTTTTAGCAAGCCGCTAACCAGACTGAGAGTCGAAGATCAAAATGAATTTTTTATGAGAGAGCCACAAAATTTGATTAACACAAGCCTATCCGATGTTATCCTGACGCCAAATGACTTCGAACAGGCGATAAATGACATGCCCATGCACTCTGCCCCAGGGCCAGACTCATGGAACTCTGTGTTCATCAAGAACTGCAAGAAGCCCCTATCACGAGCCTTTTCCATCCTATGGAGAGGGAGCATGGACACGGGGGTCGTCCCACAGTTACTAAAAACAACAGACATAGCCCCACTCCACAAAGGGGGCAGTAAAGCAACAGCAAAGAACTACAGACCAATAGCACTAACATCCCATATCATAAAAATCTTTGAAAGGGTCCTAAGAAGCAAGATCACCACGCATCTAGAAACCCATCAGTTACACAACCCAGGGCAACATGGGTTTAGAACAGGTCGCTCCTGTCTGTCTCAACTATTGGACCACTACGACAAGGTCCTAAATGCACTAGAAGACAAAAAGAATGCAGATGTAATATATACAGACTTTGCAAAAGCCTTCGACAAGTGTGACCATGGCGTAATAGCGCACAAAATGCGTGCTAAAGGAATAACAGGAAAAGTCGGTCGATGGATCTATAATTTCCTCACTAACAGAACACAGAGAGTAGTCGTCAACAGAGTAAAGTCCGAGGCAGCTACGGTGAAAAGCTCTGTTCCACAAGGCACAGTACTCGCTCCCATCTTGTTCCTCATCCTTATATCCGACATAGACAAGGATGTCAGCCACAGCACCGTGTCTTCCTTTGCAGATGACACCCGAATCTGCATGACAGTGTCTTCCATTGCAGACACTGCAAAGCTCCAGGCAGACATCAACCAAATCTTTCAGTGGGCTGCAGAAAACAATATGAAGTTCAACGATGAGAAATTTCAATTACTCAGATATGGTAAACATGAGGAAATTAAATCTTCATCAGAGTACAAAACAAATTCTGGCCACAAAATAGAGCGAAACACCAACGTCAAAGACCTGGGAGTGATCATGTCGGAGGATCTCACCTTCAAGGACCATAACATTGTATCAATCGCATCTGCTAGAAAAATGACAGGATGGATAATGAGAACCTTCAAAACTAGGGAGGCCAAGCCCATGATGACACTCTTCAGGTCACTTGTTCTATCTAGGCTGGAATATTGCTGCACACTAACAGCACCTTTCAAGGCAGGTGAAATTGCCCATACGAAAATCACCCACTACGAAAGCAAAAGACTTGGCAGACGATGCACCATCCCCCCAATGAAAAGCAGGGGTGTCACTAGCACGTTAAGAGACCATACAATAAGTGTCAGGGGCCCGAGACTGTTCAACTGCCTCCCAGCACACATAAGGGGGATTACCAACAGACCCCTGGCAGTCTTCAAGCTGGCACTGGACAAGCACCTAAAGTCAGTTCCGGATCAGCCGGGCTGTGGCTCGTATGTTGGTTTGCGTGCAGCCAGCAGCAACAGCCTGGTTGATCAGGCTCTGATCCACCAGGAGTCCTGGTCTCAGACCGGGCCGCGGGGGCGTTGACCCCCGGAACTCTCTCCAGGTAAACTCCAGGTAAAGAGGGAGCCAAGGCCGGGCCACCACTTGGAAAAGGCCCGGGCCGCGAGAATACCGGCGAATCTTTAATAATAATAATAATAATTCACAGTGTCTTTACAATCTGTTGTCATGATCACCAACACGCAGTAATTATCGACTGTGATTTTTTATGTACCTCAAATATCACATATTTTTTCAGAGACATGCGAGTTATATTGTACCATTTGTCCAACTATTTTACCGAGTTTCATATTTTGCTGATTTAATACGATAAGAGACAAAAGTAATAATTATCAATGTCGCAAGAAATCAGACCAGGAGGAACTATATGTTCACTTTTTTTGTTGTTGTTGTTGTTGTTGATGGTTGTAGTTCACACTTTAGAATGCTGATGATGGGCAGCAACAGCTTGATCAATCAGGCCAACAACCAGGAGGTCAGGTCATAGACTGGGCCGCGGGGACGCTGACCGCAGGAAGAGACTAGGGGTAACTCCAGAAAATATAAAATACATACATGTACGCAATATTTATGACATTTATTAGCAGGTGTTTCGCCCAGTCCAGTCAGCGAAACGTTTAAATAAATGTCCGGTGTTGTACAGGAAGCTTTATTTTATAGTTCATCAGAACTATTATTATTATTATTATTATTATAATCAAGGGGAAGCGCTAAACCCGGAGGATTATAGAGCGCCTGGGGGGGGGATGTGGAAGGCATTGAGGCTTAATTCGGGGAACTGGAGCACAGATCCAATTCCCTAAATCAAGAGCCCCTCACCAACATCAAGGAACCTTCCTTGAGGGGTCAGAACTAATAAACTTTATTCTTATACTGATGATTGTAGTATACGTATTTTCTTCACAAGATGACACACACACAATACTGACAAGATGAAAATTAAATACCTGTGTAACATCTCCATAACTACAGTGATCTTCACACCAATAAGACTGAGGGCAATTGTGTCCGGGTGTGGACGTGTCAGTGGCTCATTACTTTGTAATTTGTTCATGATTGTAACCATGTATAGGAGTGTAGATGGTTCATTACCTTTGTAACTAGTTCAGCTATCATAACTTTGGGATCCAGTTCCTGGACCCATTATGTACCTCTGTAATCTTTTGACTACCGCCCACAGGATGGGTATGGGGTGCATAAAATATTTATTAAACTGAGGGACTGATTACCTCATCTTGTGTATACAGTTGTTTTGACTTCTATTCATCTCCTGTAATTTGCACTGATAAAGTCACTGGATGGTGAAACGTCTACAATAAAAATACCCAGATATTCCACAAGTGTTTAATTTTCAACGAGTAACCTTCCTAGGAACAACTTCAATATTTAGTGGCTGATCCATCCAATGATCATAACTTTTGAATTTTGGCTTTATTGGTGTAAATTTGTTAATTTATTAACATTTTATAATAATTTGGTGACCCACCTCGGCATGATAGTGGTTTTCTTTGTACCAATCAAATTATGAAATGTTAACTTTTGATTTTGATTTTGATTAGAATTTTCGGATTCTGTGCGAAAACTGGAGAATGTATTTTCTAATCGGCTTCAAACCTTTAGCTTCACACTGATTTTCGTATATCTAATTTGCTGTTTAAATAAAAGCTGTGTAATAAGTGAGAATGTCCCACGATAAACTTCAACCCTTAAACCTTAATTAAACGCTAATGTATCGAGTTTAGAGACAGGTCTGGGTTTATTTTGATGTGTAGGCGCCATATACCAATTTTTTGAAAGAAATTGGAAAAATTTAAATGGTGGTTTTCATGTGATGATTTGTGAATGCCAATTAGTTCACACTACAACTTCTGAGTAGTTTTAGGTTTAAAATATTGGCATACTAAGGGACACGGGTCTCTGTGTGATAACTAAAGAATGCCTCTTCAGAGTGGCTTTAAACTTTCAAAGGTGATATAGTGAGTTTCCTTGATGCCGTTGAAGAGTTCTTCATCCAAGAAATTGAACCTGATTTCTCCATCTTAGAACCGAACCTCATTGTTCTCCATCCCCTCAGGCGCTAGTGGAAGGTTCAAATTGGTTTTGGGTTGTGTAGGTATCAATTTGCTATTTATACTGAACAAACTATGATACCAATTTCCATGTGATAATTAGTGAACGTCTCTTGTGCTGTTTCATATCTTTAACACTGATATTTAACACTCAAAGTTGCGTACATCATGATTCACGAAATCGTAATGGCACGATTGCAAACAAACCATGCCACGGGTGGGGTTTGAACCCACGTATCTCACACTTAAGGTGTGAATATCAGAGAGTTAAATGATCTATCGACTTCTATCAACCAACACCTCACAACTGACCTCGTTGCACCTACTACTACAATACAGCAGGACACCACCTCAGTCACTGCCTTGCCGGCCGACTCCAGGTGAGCTACCAACCTCCATCGAATGCCCGGCAACCTTCGCCTGCAGCTGCGCTCTCCTGACCAACCTGACCAATTCAATGACGCACTGGTATAACATCAATTAGCATTGTGAAATTGATGGGCAGGAGGTATACCCTACTCATAAAACCAACCTCTTTATAAATTACTCAATATGCACACACGCATATTCAAATCACACCAAAGTGGATAGGCCACTACCCTTTTATAACCCCACCTACCCCTCCTCCTTCCCCAACTTTTCCCAAATTCCATCCTTACCCATCCTTCTTCCCCCCTCCCCTCTTACCAAAGCTCTGGTCAGAACCTCGAACCTCGAAATGATCTCAATGGAAATAAGTCACTTTGACTTTTTTGGGTTATCCCAAGTTCTCTACACATATGCTGCTACACCTGTCAACAATTTTTGAAAAGTTATTTGCTACTTAAATGAAATTAGTTAATTCTTATGTATTTTCATGTCCTGAATCCAAATATTACCTTGAAAAATGCTTATTGAAGATATGAGACATGTAATATTTGATTATTTTATTATAACGTACAATATGTTAGTATGTTTTAAACTAATCCATACCTACTCTCTACCTCTTTTGCTTGACGCTTATAGTGGGCTGAAGAATCATCTCTTGCCAGTGTCCAGCAATAGTTTACAAGCATTCTTGTGCCACATTTGCCATGGTACCATTTTTCCATCGTTGAAATATCTTGGTGAAATCTTTCACCATGTTCGTCACTAACTGTCCTGCAGTTCACTGGAAAAGAGTCTAAATATGAGTCCAAAAAGTGGATTTTAAGTGACATGTTACATCTCATGTTCTTGTAAGCCTTGATGAGGTTTCCCACCAATTTTTCATAGTTGCCTTCCCTTCTGTTTCCGAGAAATCGATTCGCCACCAACTTGAATGCTTCACATACAGCTTTCTCCTCCCCATGAAGGTCTGATTCAAAGTCACCATCTTTAAGAAGCTCTCGAATCTGAGGACCATTAAGACTCCCTCTCTATCTTAGCGTCGCTCAGTGAGGGGAATTTTGATGTTAAATACTTGAATCCCTGACTGGATTTGTCCACAGCTTGTACAAAGTTTTTCACGACCCCCAGTTTTATGTGTAGTCAATGAGAGGTGGATGTTGAAAATTTTTCATTCCAGGCTCCAATGACTGTCGAGGTGGCCAGTCTCTCCTGATGTAGTGAGAACCTCTTGCACGGCTGTCCCATTCACATAGAAAGCAGCACTACATGGTGTATCCAAGTTTGGCTAAGAAAATCACCTACCTTTCACCTCGAAATATAAACTTGGACATCACAACCACCTTCTATGACTGCTGGAACAATAATGAAGGTCAGTGAGACTGTGAGTGTGGTAAGAAACAATGCCACGAGCCTCTTGCAACCTGTTGTGACACATAGGTCTATATTGAAAAGTAGAGCTAACAAACAATTTTAACCATGATATTCATTATCAGTGATCTTAAAATTAGTTGGAAATTGCTACTCTGGTCTCGGAATCAGTTTGGTTATTGACTAGTGTAATCTATGTAACTGTATTTGTGTATACCTGAATAAACTTACTTATAATCCTACAAGGTATAAAGGTGTCCTTGACTGATGGTGAACAGATGACATGCAGCCTTAATGACTCGTATAGTCAATAAGATTTAAATTTTATAAAGCAACTAACATATTGGTAATATGGTTTGGGTACAGTGTTTCTGAGGAACGTATGAAGGAGGGGCGGTGACAGTCCCACCATAGGATAATATACAGGCTGTCTGCGCTGATGGTTTCCTTAACACTGACAGTGGGACGACAGGAAGTAATGTTACGTACTATAATTTAAAGGTGCATTAGAATTAATAATTGAGCTTCCACCTGAGTTGTTTGCCATACTTGTTTTTAAGCTTGTGTAAACTGCGACTGCACGCAGTTTAATTGTTACGACTCTCATTATTTACTCTAAATATTCTGATCAAGCATTAAATGAAAAGAAAATTGAGATTTTTTGAGGTTTCATTCCACTGTATAGTACTATATTCTTTAAATGTAGTGTGATTTTTAAAATATGATATGACTAATATCTCTTTCTAGTGGTGTAACAATGATCAGTGGGGTTTGACAGACCCATTATGACCTCTTGTAATCCTGTTTTATGCTTTATCGCTCAAAGGATGAAGTAGATGGCTAAATAAGGTTCGTCAGGAAACAGGACAAGTGTTTCCTGACGCGGGTCTTAGATGATGACCCACAACTGGAGCTGCCAGTACACAATAAAATAACCACTCAGGTGACACAATTAAACTGACAGCTTCATTTTTGTGATATTGCAAGAACAGTCTTTCATACCTAAAGCTGAAGAACCTCTTTGGCTAGCCAGGTGACCACAAAAAGCTAGACGACTACAACTCACGGAGCTGCGAAGTCACTCACTCAGGAGCTTGTGAGAGAGTGACCAGTGCGAACCCCTAGTGATGTGTTGTTGCTCTCCGATACACTCTGCTTATCCCCACACATTACCATTATTAGTGATGTGCTGGACTGCGTACCCTTCGTGAAATTCTACAGCACCCTACCAGAATACTACTGCGTTTCCGCCACACCCTATCAACATTCTACGTTTCTAGCACACCCTACCAACACTCTACGACGTTTTTACCACACCCAGCCAACAGTACGACGTTCCCATCACACCCAGCCAACAGTACGGCGTTTCCATCACACCCAACCAACACTACGACGTTTCCATCACATACAAGCAACTTTCCACCATCCCTACCAACACTACGACGTTTCCATCACATACAAGCAACACTACGACGTTTCCACCACCCCTACCAACACTACGACGTTTCCATCACATACAAGCAACACTACGACGTTTCCACCACCCCTACCAACGTTACGACGTTTCCATCACCACTATCAATAATCAACGACGTTTCCACCACCCCTACCAACGCTATGACGTTTCCACCACCCCTACCAACACTACGCCGTTTCCATCACACCCTGCCAACAATCTACCACGTTTCCACCACCTCCTGGAGTATACCTGGAGAAGGTTTCGGGGGTCAACGCCCCCGTGGCCCGATATGTGACCAGGCCTCGTGGTGGATCAGAACCTAATCAACCAGGCTGTTACTGCTAGCCGCACGTAAACCGACGTACGAACCAAAGCCAGGCTGATCAGGTACTGACTTTAGGTGCCTGTCCAGCGTCTTCCTGAAGACAGCCAGGGGTCTATTGGTAAACCCCCGTATGATGGGAGGCAGCTGAATAGCCTAGGGCTCCTGACACTTATTGTGTTATCTCTCAGTGTACTCGTGGCGCCCCTGCTTTTCACTGAAGGGATACTGCATCTCTTTCCAAGTCTCTCGCTTTCGTAGGGGGTGATTTTCGTGTGCAAATTTGGGACTAGTCCCTCTAGGATTTTCCTAGTGTATATTATCTTGTATCTTTCTTGCCTGCATTCCAGGGAGTACAAATCAAGGGACTTCAACCGTTCCCAATAATTTAGGTACTCTATCGTACTTACACGTGCCGGGAAAGTTCTCTGTACACTCTCCAGGTCTGCAATTTCGCCTGCTTTGAAAGAGGCTGTTAGCGTGCAGCAGTATTCCAGCCTAGAGAGAACAAGCGATTTGAAGAGAATCATCATGGGCTTAGCGTCTCTAGTTTCGAAGGTTCTCATTATCCATCCTATCATTTTCTTAGCAGATGAGGTAGATACATTGTTGTGATCTTTAAAAATGAGATCCTCTGACATTATCACTCCCAGGTCCTTCACGTTAGTTTTTCGCTCTCTTGTGTGATTTGAATTCGTTTTATATCCCGATACATTTTTTAATTTCCTCATGTTTTCCATATCGAAGTACACGTAATTGAAATTTCTCTTCAGTGAGCTTCATATTGTTTTCCGCGGCTCATGTAAAGATTTGGTTGATATCCGCTTGGAGTCTTGCAGTGTCATCGATGGACGACACTGTCATGCAAATTCGGGTGTCATCCGCAAAGGAAGACACGGTGCTGCGGCTAACATCTCCGTATATGCCAGATATGAGGTTAAGGAACAGGATGGGAGGGAGTACTGTGCATTTGTGGAACGGAGCTTTTCACTGTGACTTCCTCAGACTTTACTCTGTTTACTATTACCCTTTGTGTTCTGTTAGGAAGTTTTAGATCCATTTACCAACTTTTCTTGTTATTCTTTTATCACGCATTTTGTGCGCTACTACACCATGGTCACACTTGTCGAAGGCTTTCACAAAGTCTGTGTATACTAACTACATCTGCATTTTGTTTGTCCTCCAATGCATCTAAGACCTTCCCATAATGGTCCAGTAGTTGGGACAGGTAGGAGCGTCCTGCTCTAAAATGTTGCCCTGGC
>NC_091347.1:21530402-21540402 GCF_038502225.1 Cherax quadricarinatus | reverse complement strand
GTAGGACGAGAAACTCGGGATTCCATCGCTGATTCAGACTGTCCAGGAGATGTGTGTCAGCCACGAAGACCAGGACAGCTGCAAGATGGCTTCCTCTGAGAAACTGACCGGGAGCCTTGAGGAAGAAATCTCCAGCACCCTCACTGACCAAAACAAAACTTGTGTGTCTCGCGCTAAGACTAGCTAAGATTGCGTCAATGTCTAGAATCTCATGAGCACCCAAGCCAAGAACGAGAAGGATGTGATCCTCAGTCAGTGGTCCATGAAGAAGACTGAGAAGGACATTGTCACCTTGTTGATTATGTTGAACACTGCAGGATACAGCTACGAGACACAGCCACACCCAGCTCCTGTGGGGGACATCACATGAACGTATGTCATATTATTAAGCGAGACAAATTAAGCAAATGATACATTGCGTATAATGGGTTAATCCATTAAAATAACCTACATAAATTGTAAGAAATAAGATATAAACAATAACTTTATCCATTATTGCATTATAATTATCATACCAAATATTAAACCATTGGATTGTTCAGCGCTACATGGCAAGGGATAGGGGGAGGGGGATGGGGAGGGGGAGCGAACTAAAAGGGAAGAGGATGACAACAAGGAAATGAGTGAGCTACTCAACTCCCAATATGAGGGAGAATTTTTTACCAGAAGATCACGAGCCTTTTCCAATTAAAAGATAGAATCAGTTACACAACCCAGGGCAACATCCAACTATTGGACCACTACGACAAGGTCCTAAATGACGTAGACTACAGAGGTGTAAAGAAGAATTTAAAATAAGTGAACACATATTTGTGTGTAAAAATCATAGTGGCATTAAATAGGCAGTTCAGAGTAAGTATGTAAGGGCGCCAGAATCAGCTTATTGGCCACTAATTTAGACTAACGATACAGCCAGCTGCCTTGGGTCAAGACTGGAAAAATAATTGGAAAAGAACAACCTCTTACAGGAAATATGGTCTTGAACTACGCAATATGCAGAGGCTTCTGCAACTTCCTGCCCTGAACTGCAAAGTGATCAACCACCCAACAAAATATGACTTTATTTTGCCATACTAAGGATGCTAATTATTGTTAAATGTAGAAGATGAGAGGAAAAGTCTGAAGCTAAGGCAAATGCTGATCCACAAACATGTGTGTGTAAGTCCCACGGTTTTGAAGAAAAGTCTCCAGGTCTTGTATATATTGAGTAGCTATAAAGAGCTGGTACTGTTATAGTGATACATCTATCAAGCACAGTAACTGACCAGAGGAGACTGATGAGAGGTTGAGATGCCTTCATGGAGACCTGACTCAACCATAGGCTACACCACCACTACTGAGTCAACTCCGCCTCCTATAACATTTTTATAAGGATGTGAGGTGGAGAGGGGGGAGAAAAGGGGTAAGAGAGAGAAGTAGAGTGAGAGGGTATGTGAAAGAGGTAGTCGGATATTGATAGGGGTGGTGACTGAGGACAAGATGTGTGAGGGGCGGGGGAGTGAATCAAGCTAGGTATAGGAAAAACAAGGAAGGAGAGAGTAGAGAGATAAATGTGAAAGTAACATAACAGTGATTGGAAGGGGAGACTGCAGTGAACAAGGTGGATGGTGAAAACTGTTTTGTCCGGTGAAAGCAGCGACATCTATAATATGCATTGTTTGATACGTAAATCATAACATAATTACCAAAGGAACTAACCTATGGAAGATTAATTGGCTCCGTAATTACGAGAGAGGAAGAGGAATCTTGACTATGTATATAATATTTAAAACGGTATTGATTGTTCCAGTACAAGAAACACAACACATGAAGTGTTCCAGTACAAGACACACAACACATAAAGTGTTCCAGTACAAGAAACACAACACACAAGGTGTTTTAGTACAAGAAACACAAAACACAGTGTTGTACTACAAGAAATAGAACACACAAAGTGTTCCAGTACAAGAAAAACAACACATAAAGTGTTCCAGTACAAGAAAAAAAACACATAAAGTGTTCCAGTACAAGAAACACAACACACAAACAAGAAATACAACACAAAGTATTCCAGTACAAGACACAACACACAGGGTAATGTTATTTCTCTCTGTTAGAAGGTGACCCTTAGGGAAGGTACCTTGATGCCGGTGAGGAAGGGGGGATGTCTTGCTTGATCTAAGGAGTCGAACCTGTGCTTCCCTTCCCTGTATTGACTTCAGTGCCTCCCATTATTGCCAGGCACTGTGTGACCCCCTGCGAGTTTAGCACTCTCCATTCCCTCATCAGTGTAATAATAACCAAGAGGCGAGTATTTTAAATATCGTGACTCACAAAATCGTAATAATAAGATTGTAAACAACCCAGGGAACGGGTGAAAGGTTGAACGACTCGCCATGGATTCAAACCCTCACCCGTTCGGTGGTTGACTTTAGATATTATTGCCAATATTCATTATTGCATTCTTGGAGGGGGGGGGGAAGCTAAACCTGTATGAGTCATAGAGCTCCTTGGGAAAATGGAAGGTGATTAGGTTCGATCCAAGGAATGGGGAGGCAGATTCAAGTCCTTAGACCAGAATTATTACAATCATGGGGGAGAACTAAACCTGTAGGGATTATACAGCGTCTGTGGGGGAAGGGAATGAAAGGTATTCAGGCTAAATTCAGGGAACTAGAGCACAGATCCAATTCCCTAGAACAAGAGCCTCTCACCAGCGTCGGGGAACTTCACTTGAGTTCAGTACTGATAAAATCATATTTTCACTAGTGATGTAGAAAGTTTTGAATTTTCCTAAATTCATCATGTGTCAATTTAAATATAATAATTGTGTATAAAAATGTGATATTGATTTGACCCTTCGAGAAATTTCGAGTGAGGCGGGATGTGGAACAGCCGCAGAGGGGGAGAGGAGGACGCCATAGTGAAAATACATGTGAACACTGGTCTGTTAGTGGTGTAATTTAATCAGGTGTCATCGAAGTTCAGCTGCTGTTTATCGGCCTCAATCTATAATTTAGAAATTGCTGACACATTCCCGCTGAACACTTAGGATAAATAGTGTGAAAAACCCTTACAATTCGGCAACGAGGACGGAAAAATAGAGGACATTGATTCTTCCCAGGAACACACCTTAGCTAAGTGACACTTACCCATAAAGTACAGTAGTTTTGCATTGGCCATCGTAAATTCTAACTGTAGTGGTAGCGTTATTGTGTGTTCCACAAATAATAATTATGATCCAACTACAGTAATTAAATGGTAAGTTGTAATTCGAATTTCTGTTCAAATAACACTATTGTATTATATGTATTGTACTAATAGTTATGTTTTGTGTACCCAGCAAGTAAACCAAAATATACAGTCCACATAATTTTAATATACCAGAGTAGCTGGTTTTAATATTGTAATTATTAATTTAATGTCAGGTCAATCTTTTTGTGAGAGTGGTGATGGAGTGGGCATCAATGGAGTGACAGTTCTGCGACCTACTGTGACCAAGACCCACTTGCTGGGACAACCAGTACTGTGTTGCTGGGGCAGGAAGTGTTGTGTTGCTGGGGCAACAGTACTGTGTTGCTGGGGCAACCAGTACTGTGTTGCTGGGGCAACCAGTACTGTGTTGCTGGGGTAGCCAGTGTTGTGTTGCTGGAGCAACCAGTACTGTGTTAACCTCGCCCAAATTACTTGCACGTAATGATTCAGGTAATACCCTGTAAACCTCATGCAGGTAATTTCTCACATAATTCATACGTGACGATCGCAGAAAAAATGAGTCATGAAGATTTTTATATATTGTTTTCCAGTGCCTAAAACTTACACAAAATTAGTATTTAGTGGCAATAATTCCAGCGGTTAAGATGGTTATTTAGTTAATGAGGTTTAGAGCTTATAATGTGTGTACTGCACATGGATAATTGAGGCTGCAGGTTACCTGTACAACACCAGTCAAGAAATTCTTCAGTCCCTAAAGCAAGGATTAAGTTAAACTCTCAGTGTATATACACCGAGAGACATACACCTCTCAGTGTATATATATACTGAGAGACATACACCTCTCAATGTATATACACTGAGAGACATACACCTCTCAGTGTATATATATACTGAGAGATATATACCTCTCAGTGTATATACACTGAGAGACATACACCTCTCAGTGTATATACATTGAGACTACATATCTGAGTATACCTGGAGTATACCTGTGTTTCTAATATTATTTTCTACCAGCAAAGAAAAAAAATTATTATTTTCTTCCATTACTTTTTTTCAGATCAAATTAAAAAGTATATTAGTTTGTAAATATGTGAAAGGTTAGACTCCTAATATCTGCTGCGTCACAGTTGAAGTCATTAACATCTCTATGCATAACTTAGCCAAAACAAGATGAGAATATATCAGTGACATCAGAGTTTATGCCTGGAGTTTACCTGTAGAGAGTTCCGGGGGGTCAACGCCCCCGCGGCCCGGTCTGTGACCAGGCCTCATTGTGGTTTATATTGGTTTATCTAAATATACACTCAGTTTACCTGGAGAGAGTTCCGGGGGTCAACGCCCCCAGTTGTTCATGGTATCTGTATATATATTATGCAAAACTCGCGAACGAGAGACAAAAGATGCAACATAACCACAGGGGAGTTGAATGACAGCTCTAGGCCTTTCGTATTGTAATCAACACATCATCTGGAGTTTGCAATGTTGCAGAAATAGAGCAAGAAATGCAGAAAGATCCGTCATGGGATTGGCTGCTTTGCTTCACCGTTGATGCAATAAGGAAACAAGGAATACAGCCAGCTTATTATATTAATAGAAATTTGAGAGATGATTGAGTCCCCGAAGCTGACGACATTAAATGTTGTAAAAGGAACTTTCGAGACTTAGAAACTTGGCCTCTGGGGCCGGTGTCAACAGTCCCTGCTAGACACCTCACAAGGAAGCACCCCTCAAGGAAGGTTCCTTGATGTTGGTGAGGGGCTCTTGATTATAATAATAATAATAATAATAATCACAAGGAAGCAGACATTACACACATTTCTCATACCAGAAGATGCATTTTACAGTTATTGTACAGAACAACAAAACTCGCCCCTACACAGCCTAAATTCCCACTAAAATGTTTAATCTCTTTCAAAATGTAGCCTACACACTCCAACCCCAACCCATATTGTATTTAATACCAACCCATATTGTATTTAATACCAACCCATATTGTATTTAATACCAACCCATATTGTATTTAATACCAACCCATATTGTATTTAATACCAACCCATATTGTATTTAATACCAACCCATATTGTATTTAATACCAACCCATATTGTATTTAATACCAACCCATATTGTATTTAATACCAACCCATATTGTATTTAATACCAACCCACATTGTAGATAATACCAACCCATATTGTATTTAATACCAACCCATATTGTATTTAATACCAACCCACATTGTAGATAATACCAACCCATATTGTATTTAATACCAACCCATATTGTATTTAATACCAACCCACATTGTAGATAATACCAACCCATATTGTATTTAATACCAACCCATATTGTATTTAATACCAACCCATATTGTATTTAATACCAACCCATATTGTATTTAATACCAACCCATATTGTATTTAATACCAACCCATATTGTATTTAATACCAACTCATATTGTATTTAATACCAACCCATATTGTATTTAATACCAACCCATATTGTATTTAATACCAACCCATATTGTATTTAATACCAACTCATATTGTATTTAATACCAACCCATATTGTATTTAATACCAACCCATATTGTATTTAATACCAACCCATATTGTATTTAATACCAACCCATATTGTATTTAATACCAACCCATATTGTAGATAATACCAACCCATATTGTATTTAATACCAACCCATATTGTATTTAATACCAACCCATATTGTATTCAATACCAACCCATATTGTAGATAATACCAACCCATATTGTATTTAATACCAACCCATATTGTAGATAATACCAACCCATATTGTATTTAATACCAACCCATATTGTATTTAATACCAACCCATATTGTATTTAATACCAACCCATATTGTATTTAATACCAACCCATATTGTATTTAATACCAACCCATATTGTATTTAATACCAACCCATATTGTATTTAATACCAACCCATATTGTATTTAATACCAACCCATATTGTAGATAATACCAACCCATATTGTATTTAATACCAACCCATATTGTATTTAATACCAACCCATATTGTATTCAATACCAACCCATATTGTAGATAATACCAACCCATATTGTATTTAATACCAACCCATATTGTAGATAATACCAACCCATATTGTATTTAATACCAACCCATATTGTATTTAATACCAACCCATATTGTATTCAATACCAACCCATATTGTATTTAATACCAACCCATATTGTATTAATACCAACCCATATTGTATTTAATACCAACCCATATTGTATTTAATACCAACCCATATTGTATTTAATACCAACCCATATTGTATTTAATACCAACCCATATTGTATTTAATACCAACCCATATTGTATTCAATACCAACCCATACTGTATTCAATACCAACCCATATTGTATTGAATACCAACCCATATTGTATTCAATACCAACCCATACTGTATTCAATACCAACCCATATTGTATTCAATACCAACCCATATTGTATTCAATACCAACCCATACTGTATTCAATACCAACCCATATTGTATTCAATACCAACCCATATTGTATTCAATACCAACCCATATTGTATTCAATACCAACCCATATTGTATTCAATACCAACCCATACTGTATTCAATACCAAGCCATATTGTATTCAATACCAACCCATATTGTATTCAATACCAAGCCATATTGTATTCAATACCAACCCATATTGTATTCAATACCAACCCATATTGTATTCAATACCAACCCATATTGTATTCAATACCAACCCATACTGTATTCAATACCAAGCCATATTGTATTCAATTCCAACCCATATTGTATTCAATACCAACCCATATTGTATTCAATACCAACCCATATTGTATTCAATACCAACCCATATTGTATTCAATACCAACCCATACTGTATTCAATACCAAGCCATATTGTATTCAATACCAACCCATATTGTATTCAATACCAAGCCATATTGTATTCAATACCAACCCATATTGTATTCAATACCAACCCATACTGTATTCAATACCAAGCCATATTGTATTCAATACCAACCCATATTGTATTCAATACCAAGCCATATTGTATTCAATACCAACCCATATTGTATTCAATACCAACCCATATTGTATTCAATACCAACCCATATTGTATTCAATACCAACCCATACTGTATTCAATACCAAGCCATATTGTATTCAATTCCAACCCATATTGTATTCAATACCAACCCATATTGTATTCAATACCAACCCATATTGTATTCAATACCAAGCCATATTGTATTCAATACCAACCCATACTGTATTCAATACCAAGCCATATTGTATTCAATACCAACCCATATTGTATTCAATACCAAGCCATATTGTATTCAATACCAACCCATATTGTATTCAATACCAACCCATATTGTATTCAATACCAAGCCATATTGTATTCAATACCAAGCCATATTGTATTCAATACCAAGCCATATTGTATTCAATACCAACCCATATTGTATTCAATACCAACCCATATTGTATTCAATACCAAGCCATATTGTATTCAATACCAACCCATATTGTATTCAATACCAAGCCATATTGTATTCAATACCA
The DNA here is from genome assembly GCF_038502225.1 of Cherax quadricarinatus. Taxonomy (NCBI): domain Eukaryota; kingdom Metazoa; phylum Arthropoda; class Malacostraca; order Decapoda; family Parastacidae; genus Cherax; species Cherax quadricarinatus. The sequence continues at coordinate 21,532,602 of NC_091347.1, read as the reverse complement.
ACCCATATTGTATTCAATACCAACCCATATTGTATTCAATACCAAGCCATATTGTATTCAATACCAAGCCATATTGTATTCAATACCAAGCCATATTGTATTCAATACCAACCCATATTGTATTCAATACCAACCCATATTGTATTCAATACCAAGCCATATTGTATTCAATACCAAGCCATATTGTATTCAATACCAAGCCATATTGTATTCAATACCAAGCCATATTGTATTCAATACCAAGCCATATTGTATTCAATACCAAGCCATATTGTATTCAATACCAAGCCATATTGTATTCAATACCAAGCCATATTGTATTCAATACCAAGCCATATTGTATTCAATACCAACCCATATTGTATTCAATACCAAGCCATATTGTATTCAATACCAAGCCATATTGTATTCAATACCAAGCCATATTGTATTCAATACCAAGCCATATTGTATTCAATACCAACCCATATTGTATTCAATACCAACCCATATTGTATTCAATACCAAGCCATATTGTATTCAATACCAAGCCATATTGTATTCAATACCAAGCCATATTGTATTCAATACCAACCCATATTGTATTCAATATACCTCGGCTATGTAACATTAACAACAATACACACATATCCACATATATTTATTATGGTAAATTTGACTGGAAATTTGAAGCCAACCAGATGAAGCAGTTTATTAATATTATAAACAAAAGCATAAAGGAATAAATGATAAAAATAAAAGCACTTATGAAACTATGTAAAGCTTCACTTTTGATACATTTAATTATTAATTCTAACATATAGTTTATCAGTTTTGAAGAATAAAATCAACCTTTAAAATGTGCAGAGCTGCAGGCTTATTTTTTGCAGAAAATCGACACCATGCCTAACCCTTCTAGGGTAGGGTAGGTGCCTGAGCCCGAGCCTTTAGCTCATAAGACTGTCATTCCCATTTGCCCCCTTGTGGCGGGGATGGCAGACCAGAGAGGCCTAGCTTGTGGCTAGGCTTGGGACAGTTGGTCCCAAAGATGAGGAGGTACTTGTGCCTCCTCCCATGGGAGACTTAGGTCTCAGACACTCCCTAGAGAGGGAGCCAAGGCCGGGCCACCACTTGGAAAAGGCCCGGGCCGGGAGAATACCGGCTAATCTTTAATAATAATAATATTTTTTGCATCGACACCATGCCCAGCCCTTCTAGGGTAGGGTAGGTGCCTGAGCCCGAGCCTTTAGCTCATAAGACTGTCATTCCCATTTGCTCCCTTGTGGCGGGGATGGCAGACCAGAGAGGCCTAGCTTGTGGCTAGGCCTGGGGACAGTTGGTCCCAAAGATGAGGAGGTACTTGTGCCTCCTCCCATGGGAGACTTAGGTCTCAAACACTCCCTAAAGAGGGAGCCAAGGCCGGGCCACCACTTGGAAAAGGCCCGGGCCGGGATAATACCGGCTAATCTTTAATAATAATAATAATAATAATATTTTTTGCGATTTTTTTTTTTTTTTGGAGTGGGGGTTCAATTTTAAAGTCACACTGTGTGTATTCTTTCGACATGTTGATTAAGAAAATGGAGTGGATATAAATAAATCTAGAAAATTTTAGCATATTATTGGACTATTTTTTCCTAACCTAACCTAACTTAACCTAACCTAACCTAACCTAACCTAACCTAACCTAACTTAACCTAACCTAACTTAACCTAACCTAACCTAACTTAACCTAACCTAACCTAACCTAACCTAACTTAACCTAACCTAACCTAACCTAACCTAACCTAACCTAACTTAACCTTACCTAACCTAACCTAACCTATCCTAACCTAACGTAACCTAACCTAATCCTAACGTAACGTAACTTAACCTAACCTAACGTAACTAACCTAACCTAACCTAACCTAACCTAACCTAACCTAACCTAACCTAACCTAACCTAACCTAACCTAACTTAACCTAACCTAACCTAACCTAACCTAACCTAACCTAACCTAACCTAACCTAACCTAACCTAACCTAACCTAACCTAACTTAACCTAACCTAACCTAACTTAACCTAACCTAACTTAACTTAACCTAACCTAACTTAACCTAACCTAACCTAACCTAACTTAACCTAACCTAACCTAACCTAACCTAACTTAACCTAACCTAACCTAACTTAACCTAACCTAACCTAACCTAACTTAACCTAACCTAACCTAACCTAACCTAA